>NC_047092.1:153644327-153947358 GCF_902459505.1 Geotrypetes seraphini | reverse complement strand
ACTGGAATTATACCAAAAGGTAGTATACTGTCTATCTTTCTGGATTCCAATTGAAGGACAGCCTTTTCGAGGGAGTAGTCCAGCTTGATGTCGTGTTCGCAAAGAGGTGCCGGGGGTGCTGTTTACAGCAGGAGTGTCATTTACAGATGGGTATGGGCAGAAAGTGTTGTGGACCCAGAACACATCATCCCTGTAGACCCAGTTAGAAATGATCCATACAGGAAGAAAAACTAGCAGCAGCATTTCCAGTAAGAGAATGATAAAGTTGATAGAATGCTGCAATGAGATCATCATGTTGTTCCACTGGAGGAGGTGAAATCTGCGCAGGGAAGACTTGCTTCTGGGGTTTTAGGTTAACCCTCTTCAAGCGACTTGCGTGGATCCAAACAGGAAACTCCTCAGTGAGTGCAGCGGGCCTGGTCACAGCGATCACAGTAGTGGGAAGGCCAAAGGGAAATCCGTCTGCTTCCGATCCTTGGAAAGCTTCTGAACAATCACCAGGCTGGAAAAAATGGGTAGGAATCTGTGGAGAGAAAGGAGAAGTGCAAGACACGTTTCTTTGAACAAGCCCTAATATTTCAATGAGCTTTCAGACGTATTCCTCCTGTATCAAGGGAAGATCACTACTCTCAACTATTGAGGGTTTGTCTACCCATGGGGCGGGGAAAGGTCATCCCGTGAGAATCTCAAAGGGAGAGCAGCCAGATGTCTGTGCATACAGAAAGAGATACACCTGGCTTGTAAAGAGTCCAAACATCATTCAGCAGCGGTACTCCAATGTGATCCAAATAAGAGATAGAAAACAAGAGAGAAACCATGTTGCCTGTACTGAATGTGCCAACATGTGAGAATCCAATACATTTATTTGGTATAGCTATGACAAAAGAGAGACAATATTCAGTTACTTAAGGTTCTTAATTGAACAATCCAAAAAGATATGTTTTTGCGTGCTGCATATAACTATTATGGCACTTCAGAGAGACCATACTGATGTACTGAATGTATTCAGAAATATATACTGAATGGATCATATGTAGGGAGCACCACGAAATAAACGCTGTATAAAGTAAAGCTTTTTCTTAAACATATAACCCCTAACTAAACTTCATTTAGAATATGAAAGCTATAAGTAAAAGAACATTGCGCAGTTAGGCTAGTAAGAAGTGGAAAAAGAGCTCTAGAAATGGTCAATGTTATGTATCCTGGGGTACCCACTAAACTAAAACAAGTAGACATGACACAAACAAAACATAAAGTTTTAGACGTGAAGCCATTACTCCATCTGTCAAGTGTGCAGGGCTGAATTTAACTCTGCAAATAAACATATTGATATAAAAAACCAAAACAAAGAAACAATAATGTATATCATAACCATCTCATATTTGGAAAAAGGCATAAAACTAATGTCTCTTTGGAGCGTCTCTATCTCTGCAGTGATAAAGAGGACCCTTGGAAAACATTAGAAATATCTGTGCCAAAACTGATCTGGGATGGCTATGTATATATCCGAACTATTGCTAAGAAAAAGAAAAAAACATTTTAAATTAGCAACATCCTAATTTCAGCTAAAACAATAGAAAGGAATTGTGTTTTCCAATTTGTTTTCAATTCACAAACGTGCTAGCTGTAGCTATCGAGCTATATATATCTGTAGCAAGGAGCAAAAGGTCAAGAATGAAAATATCACTAGCAAGAAGTTAAAATGTCGAGCGAGCACTGCGATAACCAATACCATGATATTGGGCAATGAATAAGGGAGAGCTAGCAGCTGGTATCCAGGGTTTCCCCTCTTTGTACCAAAGTCCATCCAAAAGGGCGGGTTTGGGCACCTGCCAAACGCCAGGCATCAAGTTCAGAGGGGGGGGGGGTAACAAAGGACTGAAGCTGTGAAAAAAGAGAGGAAGAGAATCCTGTTCACCCTTGAGACCCAGGAGCCCATTTAAAAGAAGGGCTTGGACATCGTGAAAAGTGTAAAGGGTAGTGAGGTGACCAAGGGTCAGAGGAGTAACTATCTCAACCACCATAGCACATGCAGCCAGGGCTTTCAAGCAGGCAAGCATGCCATGAACTTGAACAGGAGTGACTATAGAAAAAAAAGGCAACAGAGCGTAACTTACCGCCATGTTCTCCCTTCATGGTGTTACAATGGTCCCAAACAAAGAGATAAAACATATGGGCATAAGCAGGAAGACCCAGACCTAGGCTATAAACCAAAGCACATCTCAAATGTCCAACATTTCATGAGTCCATCTGATAAGAGCAGTCATTTCAGAAACCAGGGTCTGTCATAGAAGGAACAATCAGAGATCCATTGGCGGCAGTGACCAATCATATCAGGAAAAGTAAGCATGTCTTTCTTGGTAGCTGGGTGGGGCAGACCCAGAACAGCAGCAATGCGGAAAGTGCAGATTTTCCTCTGACCATGAGACAGGACAAAACCCAGGTATTTCACTTCAGATTTACACCAGTGCAGTTTATTTCGTGACACCTTGTGACCACACACAGACAACCATTGTAAAAGGTGCAAACTATCAGCCTGACAGGTCTCCTGAATTATGGACACAAAATGAGGTACAGGATGAGGACAGAACCATGAGGGGCAGAGCATGGCTGTAGAATAGCCCAGAGGACAATGAAGAACACCACAGGGGGGTCAACATAGCCCTGGGGCATTCCACACCAGGTATACTGTTGCTTAAAGGTGAAGGCAAAAAGGGGCTGAGAAGCCTCATTAACAGGGACTGAAAAAAAACCTTTCTTTAGGACAATGACAGAAAAAAAACATTGGCTGCCGGTGGAATGGAGGAGAGGAAGAAACATCAGGGACAATGGGTGCAATGAAAATTACCAAAACATTAACAGCCCTAAAGTCTAGGACGAAGCGGGGGATGCCATCAGCTTTGACAACAGGATTGATAGTGGTTTTGATAATACCGGAGGAAAGAAAAGTGACAAGCAGTGGAATCATGATTCTCACCGTACTGCTTGATAAAAACAAGAATGAGTAACTTCAAAGAAGCACTATAGGGGGGTACATGAAATACAACATTGTCAGTGGAAGCCCAAAACCGGGAAGTCTGGGGGGAGGGCAAAAGCATTCATGCACGGACCCTGATAATGAAAGCAAAGAACAACGTCTGGCAGTCAAAAGTGCATTTGTACATTATATAATTCAAACTGCCAAATTGAAAAAATGAGGCTTACAGTCAGAAAGAGAAAACCAGAATCGCATTCCTTAAGGTCAGTAACTAGGTATCCAAATAAGCACAGAGAAAATTCACAACTTGTTAATCTTCTAAAAATAAAACAAAACAAAATTTTGCCAGCACAGAAACAAAGGAAGCAGCCGTAGAAGAAACGCACAGAATAAGTCAGGATCAAACTATTGTATGTTCAAAAAGAAGACAAGAAACAGTTCTTGTGTACAAACTACGAGGGAAAGATCTTAGACTGATTCAAACAGCGCTTGCAATTCATTCCACATAACAGCATGTCCTACCTCAGTGTTAAACATATAAACAGTGCAAACGTATACGGGAAAGGATTGGTGACACAGAGAGATGTGAGCGGAAGGAAGAATGTCACACACACACAGGCAACATAAGCCTTACAAGTCTCATCTGTCTAGGAGGGGGAGAATCCTAAGTGCCTTTATGACTCATTACAAAAACAATATAACAATGCAAAAATATTCGCTTATCTTACCTTATAAGCGAGATACAGTAATAAGAAACAATAAAATCTTATACTCTATAAAATTTTTAACCTCACAAATGACAGAGTGGGCAGGGGGGTTCTATAAATAATTTCATTCTTCCCGAAAGAATGGCAGCTGCTTATATTCACGAGGGGCGCTTACCGAAAGTACCCCGAGATTTTTCCCCAAAAACACCGTAATAGAACCCAAAGCTTGAACTTAAAATAAAGGGTGGGAACAGGTCACCAATACCAGTGAGTATTAAAGAACAGAAAAAATTCAGAAATACTCACAAAACATTGGTGATGTCATCTGCCCATCCCGGGTGGGCCCCCAACTGAAAAGGTTTAGGTCCCAATTCCTGCCCCATACTTTCTCTCTCTCTGTCATTTGGAAGCCAGATGCATCTGGGGACATATCTTAAAGACAAGAAATCATCTTCCAAACATGTCCGCTTTATTGTCAGCTTTACACCTCTTTTATATCATTTTACATGAATCAGTGTTGTCAGCATGTGACGTAAATACAAACCATATATGGACACAGGTCACATGAAACTTTAAAGAAATAACAAGCATGTTTACTATCTAAAGGCTGAAGTCCACAGGGGGCCTTGGTCAGCAGAGCTGCCTTTTTTTATCTAAAGCTGTATGCAAATACAGCTTATGAAAACAATTGAATTCACTTCACAACAAGATAAGAACATAAACATAAATGTCCTTGCAGTATTTCAGAGAAGGAAAAACAAACAGGGTCTGGTTTTCTTACAGCTTTAAATAGCATATGGAAAACTACAAGACGTGTCCCTTCACAGGAGAATTCCCTTTCTTCAGTGACAGAAGGGTAGTTAGTAGTGCTGCCCGATTCAAATCAATTCACCAATTTGAATCAGGTGAATCAATTTGAATCGATTCAATTAAAAAAAAAATAAAAAATCAGCCTCCCGATTCAATGACCGTCCCTTCCTCCCGTGCCTTCCTAAAGCAGGAGCTGCAGTGCTGCCTCTTGCTGGCCATCCGCTGCCACTCCTACTTGAGGGGGGAGGGTCAGTCAGAAAGGCCTGGATGTTCCCCCAGCTTCCCCGCTCTTACCTTAAGCTAATACGGTAGCCTGCAGGATTGCTGGTGCTATAGTGATCCCTGCAGCTGCCGTCGTCCTCAACGCACGTTCTCTCTGCTACAGACCTGCCCCTCCTCTGACATCAGGGTCAGGATCGTGGTAGAGGAAACGTGCTGCTGAGGACGATGGCAGCTTCAGGGATCGCTATAGCACCAGTGATCCTGCAGGCTGCCATATTAGCTTAAGGTAAAAGCGGGGAAGCTGGGGGAACTTGTCTTTGCGGCGGGAGAGCAGGCCTGTGCAGAGGGAGGAGGAGGAGGAAGAGTACCTTCGTGGCAGGGAGGCAAGCCTGTGCAGAGGGAGGAGGAGGAAGGAGTAAGAGAGAGGAGATGCCAGACCTGGGGTGAAGTGAAGAGAGAGACCAAACCAAAAAGAGGGAGAGGAAAGCAGAGGAGAGGTGCTGAACTAATGGAGAGAGGGAGAGAGAAATGCAAGACCACAAGGGGAAGGGTACAAGAGGAACAGATACTGCTCCAAAGTAGGTGGACAGGGTGCAGGATGGCAGGGGAGATAGTAGGGGAAAGCCTGTACCTGGGGAAGGGGATACAGTAGGTAAGGAAGAGAGAAAGAAGAAGCTGGATATGGGGAGAGACATGAAGCAGAGATAAGATGCTGGGCATGGCGGGAGCATAGGAACAGGGACACAAGAGGGACACTACTGGAGGGGAAAATAGGGACAGGGACACAGAAGAGAGATGCTGGATGAAAGGGTAGTTGAGAAAAGGAGAGATGGTGGATCTGTGGATGGTGGGGTCCATCGTTGCAGCTCCGGGGGGGGGGGGAATGGAGATGAAAAAAAGGAAAGAGGCGAGACCTCTGGGGGAGGACAAAGATGGAAGATGGATGATTAGCACGGAGAAAGAAGTAGAGCCTGATCAGAAGATAACCAGAGTCTGGGACCAACATGATTTGAAAAATGACCAGACAACAAAAGGTAGGAAAAATCATTTTATTTTCGGTTTTGTGATTACAATATGTCATATTTGAAATGTGTATCCTTCCAGAGCTGGTGTTAGACCGTGAACATGAGCTAGGATTTAACAGAGAGGAAAAGTATTTTTTGTTTGTTTACACCACAGGACCAGTGTGGGTAGGAGAGGGCAAAGGGGGTGAAGAGGCTATAAATAAATCCACCAGGATGTTAGAAAAAAAAAAAAAAACCACTCAATTGGGCAGGAAAACTGAACTGAATCAAAAAATCGATTCAATAGGCTGAATCAAATTACATTTTGTTTTCCCTGAATCAGGCAGCACTAGTAGTTAGAGCCTGTCTGCTGGCCTTGTTGCAGTTACTAAATGACACCTTTGGGGATGTGTTACTCCTATAGGGGCATTATTCAGTGGCTGCAGAAATGCTGGCAGGAGGACCCTAATGTCCTTCTTGCTGGTAAAGATGAGAAACCTTCTGTAATGATAAGCACTCATTCTGGAGAGGAAACTAAAGAGTTTATTGACTGTGGAGTGCATTGAGCAGTGGGGCCTATGGTTGTGAGTTACTGGTGTCATGAGATGATTGTGTTTAGTGGTGATGTAGAGACGGGGGCTCAGTCTAGATGGGGGAGAGAGCTGGTCAGTCATTTCATTTTGGGATCTGGTATTAATGTCCATGTTAGCTGCTAAAGCTATTATATTAAGGGTAAGTTTTTAATGTGCCCTTGGAAACATTTATTGCAATACATGTTCTAGACCCAGTTTAAAGTGTTTTCTTTTTATTTATTTAAAGTTACATAGAAACATAGAAGATGACGGCAGATAAGGGCCATAGCCCATCAGGTCTGCCCACTCTACTGACCCACACCCGAGTCTACTATCCTAGGGATCCCACTCCTGGTGACAGGTTCCCTTGGCTTAAGTTTCAAGTTTCAAGTTTCAAGTTTGACCTTTATTTGATGAATCGCTTATAACAATATCTAAGCGATGTACAGTGTTAAAAACCATCAGAATGTGGTAATACATTTAATTTACAAAAGTCACTCAAAAGACAAACAGAGTTGAACGAACAGGAGGGGGTGGGAGGGAGGGGGAAAAGTTACAATGTTAACCCTCTAAGGGATCCCACATGGGCATCCAATTTGCTCTTAAATTCTTGCACGCTGTTTGCCTCGATCATCTGCACCAGGAGCTCGTTCCAAGGATCAACCACTCTCTCGGTGAAGAAATATTTCCTGGTGTCGCCATGAAATTTCCCACCCCTGAGTTTGAGCGGATGCCCTCTTGTGGCTGAGGGTCCTTTGAGAAAGAGAATCTCTTCTTCCATCTCGATACGGCCGGTAATGTACTTAAACGTCTCGATCATGTCTCCTCTCTCCCTACGATCTTTGAGTGAGTACAGCCGCAAATTTTTCAGCTTTTCCTCGTACGATAGATCCTTGAGCCCCGAGACCATCCTGGTGGCCATCCGTTGCACTGACTCTACAAGCGCCATCTGTTGCACCGACTCTACAAGCGCATAAACAAACAGTTCAATGAACAATACAATCAATACCTCATACAACCAATACCTCACCCCCCAAAAACGAATAGTTATACTAGTACTCTTCAGTATAAGGTCAGACATTCCAAACCATCAGATACCCCCTTCCTCCCCAATCCCCCCCATACCAGCCATAGATGCAAAAAGGAAAAAGAAAAACATATGTGTGTGGAAAACAAAATACTCAGCTCAACAGCAGCAGGGTGAGACTAATAGGGACTCGATAATCCCAGTTTAAAATATTTTCCACAAGTTTTATGGCATAGGACTCTATAGGGCTCATTTTCAAAAAAGCTAACATCCCAAAAATGGCATAAAGGGGTAGATAGACATTTTTCTCACCAAACTCTTCCAACTTGCTATATTAAAAACCTGTATTCCAGACAGATATCTATGATATTTAGCTGCAGTTTGTCTAAATTTCAAGGGGGAGGGAGGGTGTAAGATGTGTGATTTGGGTGGGACTAGGATGGGCTTATGACTTGGATATTTACCGGCCATAATCAAACATTTAAAAATATGTCCTGAGCACAAGTTAGAAGTGCAAAAAAGGAGCCCCAACTGGCCAGATGATCACTGGAGGGATGTAAGCATGACACTACCCACTCCCCTAGTGGTCACTGACCTCCTCTCACCCCGCAAAGATGTGAATGAAACTGAGTATATAGCTGCCTGTATGACAACTTCAGATATTATGGTTAGTCCTAGTAGAGCAACAAGCAGGATCCTGGAGTAGCTTGGTGGGCAGTATAGTCTACCATATCCTACTCTAACCACTACACTTATGGTGGGACATGTGAGCCTTCCAAACTCCACCCAAATTCCACATATAGAGTGTCACCTCCAGGCATTAGAGTATTGGGGTGGTGTACAGTTAGGTCTAGTTGGTTTTGGAAGACTCACCATGCACCATAAGGGGGTTATGGTGAGATGTGTACCTGGGACTTTTTATATCAAGTTCACCATAGTGCCTCCTAGGGTTCTCCATTGCTCAGCTGGGATGGCTATGTCTGTGTGACCAGCCTAGTACAAATGCTAGACTCTCCTACAGCTCAATGGCTTGTCCTATGTGATTTTGTTTTGGCCATGTTTGTTTTCAAAAAGATAGACACACAGAAGATAGACGCATAAAGCACATTTTTGAAAAAAAAAACTGAAGATACACTCGGATTTAGATGTGACTGTGCAGACAGTTACTACTTACTGTAAGTCTGGTGATGGGATTATTTCTTATATGCACTTTAAAGTCTTGTCAGTAGGAAAAGCGCACTGCATGCAAGGCTTCTGGATGAGAGGCAAAATTGAATCCACTGGAATAGATCAAATGTCATTGTTTATATGTCATTTGGTTAACTTAATGCTATATCTCTGTAACATTAGTTAAGGATCTGTATTTGTTACTCAGCATGGTGCAACTCGGAAATGCTGTTTGAGTAAGCCACTGGACAGAGATACATGGGTCGTTCTGTTGACTTTGGCAGTGGACTAAGCCAGCCTAAAACTGTGGGAAGATAGAGAGAAAAAAAGACAGAGGGAACATACGTACTCAAAATATCTCTGTATTTTATAGAATGTGCATTTTTATGTTGTGAACAAAATGAACTTGCATTCAAAAGAACATAATTATGTGTACTAAAACAGAATGAGATGGAAAGAAATGAAAGCAAACCAGAACATTATAGTTAAAGCTTTCTGCCTGCACATCCCTATTATTTTCTCTCTTCTAAGTTTCTTAAGGGTATGTATTAAAGTTAACGAGGGTGGGCTGTGAAGCCAGTTAAGACCAGCCGCTCACACTGAGCAAATTACAGTGGAAGCAAATATTATTTATTAAAAGGTATCTTGTAAAGGCTCCTCTTCTTCACATGAAGGAAGGAAACAATTCTGTAAACAAAACAGTGTCCTTGGGTGGCCTACATGAATGTCTCTTAGCTCAGCAACAATTCTTACTTGTCTCTGGTCTGATCCCTGGGTCCAGGGTTATCAGCACAGTCTCTAGCAAGTATACAAAGCTGGCCTGAAGCAGGCCAAGTTAAAATCCAAATTTTCAAGGTTTCAAAGTTAAACTTGGTCTACCTGAAAGTAGTGGTTGCAGTTTCTCGGCTTTCAGTGTAGAGACATCTGCAGTGGGCATCATTGCTTCCCTCTGGGCTTCCTTAACCTAGTTCTGACCCAGCCTTTTATACTTCCTGCACTATGCCCTTCTGGCTCCACCCATCCTGTATTACTTCCTCCTTGGGCGGGATTAGAGTTTTTTTTAAGGTAATCCTGACACCATGAGGGTGTGTTCTTAAGAGGAAGTGGCAACATCTATAGACTCCTTCACAGTGTAAAGAAGACAAATGTACAATCCACAGGCCATGTTAAACACAAAAACATAAAAACTGATGGCAAATTAAAGATCATATCACCTAGAAGTTGATGTAGATGGGCAGAGTTCATAAGCTCCACTTTCCTTTTTTTTTTTTTTTTTGCTTAAAGATCTTTTGTGCTTTTTTTCACTTTCTTGAATTCAGATACATTCCACATCACGATTACCTCTGCTAGGAGGCTATTGCATCCATTACCCTTTACATAAAGAAATAGTCCTTAGATTACTCCAGCCTATCCCCTTTCTTCTGTACCCCCTCATTGCAGAGCTTTCTATCAATTGAAAGAGGCCTCCCTTCTATTCATATGTAGTAGTACAGTGGTCTCAAACTCAAATCCTTTACAGGGCCACATTTTGGACTTGTAGGTACTTGGAGGGCCTAAGAAAAGATAGTTAATGTCTTATTAAAGAAATAACAATTTTGCATGAGGTTAAACTCTTTATAGTTTATAAATCTTGCCTTTTGGCTAAGTCTTAATAATAATAGCTTAAGAGCCATATGATCAAGAAACTTTTATTTTACTTTTGTGATTATGATAAACATACCAAGAGGCCTCAAAATAGTACCTGGCGGGCCGCATGTGGCCCCTAGGCCACGAGTTTGAGACCACTGTAGTGGTAGTAGTACCGTGTTTCCCCGAAAATAAGACACTGGCTTATATTAATTTGGGGCCCTAAAAAGGCACTAGATCTTATTTTCAGGGTAGGTCTTATTTTTCATGTACAGTGATCATCTCTCCCTTCATCTCCTTCACCCCAACTCTTCCTCTTTCCTTTCTCTCCCCCACATGTGCACCATCTTTCCTTCCCTCTCACCCATCTCCTTGTGCAGTATTTTTCATCCCTCCCGCCCATCCCCCTGTGCAGCAGAATCCTTGCAGCTTCTATCCCTCCTTCCCCCTTGTACAATAGAACCCTTGCAGCTTCTATCTCTCCTTCCTCCCTTGTACATTAGAACCCCTGCAGCTTATATCCCTCCCATCCCTTGTGCAGCAGAACCCTTGCAGTTTCTATCCCTCCCTCCCATCCCCCTGTGCAGTAGAACCCTTGCAGCTTCTATCCCTCCCTCCCCCCTTGTACAGTGGAACTCTTGCAGCTTCTATCCCTCCCATCCCTTGTGCAGCAGAACCCTTGAAGCTTCTATCCCTCCCTTCCTCCCATCTCCCTGTGCAGCATCTTTCTATCCCTCCCATCCCACCCCCGCCACCACAAACTCTCCCTCCCTCCCCCGATGACCCTTTCATCTCTCCCTCCCATCCAAACCCCGACTGCAGATCAAAATACCTGGTAACAAATGGCAGTGTCGGCAGCACAGGCTTTATCGCAGCCTTCTCACGCCTGGGTGTTCCTCTGCCACAGCACTGATGATGTCATCGGCAACACAGCACACAGTACGCCCGGGCATGAGAAGGCCACAATGCAGTCTGTGCTGCTGTTTGTTACCAGGTATTTTGATCTCGCGGTCGGGGTTCAGATTGGAGGGAGAGAAGGAAGAGTCAGTGATGGAGGGGGAACGCGGGAGGGGGGCAGGGGAGCGGGAGGAAGCGCTGCTGCTTGCGACTAGGGCTTATTTTCAGGGGTAGGGCTTATATTAAGACCTACCCCGAAAATCATGCTAGGGCTTATTTTCGGGGAAACACAGTAGTAGTTGTATTATATAGGACTAGAAGTGCAGTGCAACACAGTAGGGTCAGTATACCAGATTCTCTCAAGGAGACTGAAGTAGCTAGCCTGACAGTGGCAGTAAGGCCAGGTAGGGGTAACATTTTGGCTAGGCAGAACTGTAATAAAGCCCAATAAATGCACAAGGAGGTCATATACAGTACATACTGCCGGGGCCTCTGTAAGAGCTGGTAGAGTCCATCTTTCTGCTACTGAAGGGGGAGACCTCAGATTCTGTTGCACCGTCCCCTCATACTATTACTCTGTTAGACAGCGCCAGAACTCAGCAAGAGTTCATACTTTGGTTCTTGCGCCTGAACATTTGTTGTTTAGATAGGTGTCATTTAAGGATGGAAGTGAAGTAAAAGCAGCCACAGACACCAGACTTGCTTGTTCATTCTGAGTTCATGCTGAGCTGCTCCTGCCCCAAGGCATGGTAAAGGACAGAGATAAAATTAGTGGAAGGGGGCTATGGAGGAGAAATAGGAGAGAAGAAGAAGAGGACAGATGGTAGAGAGCTTGGAAGAAAAATGGAGAGGGAATGGGAAGGGAGAGCAAAGAGGAAGGGAAAGAGGGTAAGATGATAGTAGAAAAGAGGGGAATAATAATAATAATTTTATTTCTTATATACCGCTATACCATAAGTTCAAAGCGGTTTACAACAAGATACATGCAATGAGAATATGAGAAGTTTACAACATGATACATATAATGAGAGTACGAGATGTAATGGGAAGAGAAAATTGGGCGGATAGGATAAGAATTGGGATTAGTACGTGTTAAAGAGACGGGTCTTCAGTGATTTTCTGAAGTCAGTGTATGAGGCGGCCTCGAGTATGGGCTTTACGAGCCATGTGTTCAGTTTGGCTGCCTGGAATGATAGCATTCTGTCCAGGTACTTCTTGTAGTGACATGATTTCAGGGGTGGGTAATTAAAGAGATTTATTCTGCGAGAGCTCTTATTAGAGCAGTTGAGGATGAATTGAGAGGCGAGGTAAGTTGGTAGCATCCCAAAGACCGCCAACTTACCTCACCTCTCAATTCATCCTCAACTGCTCTAATAAGAGGAGGGAGGAACTGAACAGCAAGATGGACCCCCAAGAACAACTCCTCTAAGAGCCCCTTTTACAAAGCAGTGGAAGTGATGCTGCTGTGGTAAATTCACCAAAGCCCATTCAATTCCTGCGGGCTTTGGTGCATTTACTGCGACAGCATCACTACTGCTTTTTTGTAAATGGGGCCTTAAATGTGGCTAATAGCATATGCATTGTTGAACGCCCCATGTACTTTCAGCTGCATTGACAGAGGGAAAACTGACAGTCAGTTTACACATGAAAATCATTATTTACCAATCTAAATGACTTTGAAAATTGTCCTCTCCATAATGAAAGGGGATTTAATTTTCCCTTTCACATCTGTAATATGTCTTCCTGCCATCAAATTAGCAAATATTTTGGAATCATACTTCAAATGTGACTTTCGCACTCACATATCCAAACTTTTGCCCTGTCTCCTTTATATATATCATAATTGGTACTTACCAAGAGGGAAAATAAAATATAGTAAAAAATCTTGATTTTCATATTGCTTCATTACTTTCAAATGACATTTATTTTCCTTCAGTAGAGTTGTAACTAGGAAAAATATATATTTTATTTGATAATGTGAGCAAAATAGAATGATATTTATGAAAGGAAGACAGATTAGTTATGGTGCCTTGATTTACTCTGAAAATGCTTAATAATGCAATGAAGTTAATGGCAATAGTAGCCCCGAGAATGTTTGTGTAACGCCAGCAGATCCCTTGTATCAATAAAGAGTTATTGATCTGTATCTACAGCATTTTTAAAAGAGTGATAGGCATTACTTTGTTTACCAAAGCAACTTTTTATTATGTGTGGGTGGCTGGGGGGGGGTGTTGGGGGTAGGGGGGTGAAGGGTTGAGAGGAAGACATATTTCTGTGCCACTGATTTTTCCCCAGCAGTGACATGTTTAAAATAGAGAGCAATCATCTTAGCTCATTTTTTTCCCACTTTGCTTACAGAAAGCAGAAGTGAAATGTGAAAACATCTGTCAAAAGTAAGATTTATGTGGTATGTTATTTGTTTGAAGTGGAAGTCTGTAACTGGACAGTCAATGTTTATCTTATTAGAGCTTACTATGCATGTTCTCCAAAATTAATTTTTTAAGAAACCCCTTGTATTTCAAGCATATTCTTTCTTTACCTGTTGATCCTGTAACCTTTTGGTGGCAGATGCAAAAACTTCTAATGGCCAATAGAATATTTTGTTCTGCTCTTCCATGTGTCTTGACTTGGTAAGTGCATTTGATGAACTGATTGATGACTGGCCTTTGTAATTAAAGACTGGAACCCCCATGAATATCCCAGGAACCCCCAGGAACCCCCATGAATATCGAAAAAATGCAAATACGTTTTTTCGCCTTGGGAGGCAGGAGAGAGCAGCTGGAGAGGCAGGATAGGGCAGCTGGAGCGCCAGCAAGTGAAGCAAATCGCTCGCAGTATGTTCCAACCGCCTCTTCCTGCACTAAAATCAGGCTTCACTAATCAGGAGCTGCTTTGACACGCAGCTCTTGATTGGTGAAGCCTGACTTAAGCACAGGAAGTCCCAGTCTGAGAATACCGTGAATGACCGGGGGAACACTGTAGTGCAAAAATTCCACTCAAAATTTGATTTACTACGTAGGGGGGAATTCATCAAGGTGCAGTAAAGATTCACCCTTTACTGCATCTTGATACCCTGTGGGATTCAGCAACCTGTGGTATACCAGTACCGCAGGTTGCAGAATCCCATCACTGCAGGTTGCAGAATCCCATTTCACAGGAATAATGCTGCTTGCAAGCATTCTTACAAGCAGCATTACTCCCATGGCCCAGCAGCATCAGGCCACAAAGCCACAGCCCTATGCTGCTGGGCCACTAGATCAGGGCCTGCCCCCTGAATCAAGGACCCCCTCCTGACTCAGCCCCCCTTATTCAAGTTCCAAGCTCCCCAGAGTCTGAAGCCCCTCCCCCATCCCAACATGGTGGTTGAAATTGGGGGTTTTCTAGGGGTCCAGGGTGTCCTCTAAGGTCTAGGAGGCACTTCAGGCAGGAGTGATGCTCAGTTGCTCCTGCTAGTTCTTTACAGGCTCCAAAATCGCATCCCTAATGGTAGTCTCACAAACTAACACTAGGGGTCAGATCTTCCGAATAAGGGAATATTTCCTTATATGGAAGATCTGACCCTCTAGTGGTAGTTGTGCCATTTTGGAGCTGGCAAAGGATTGGGCCGGAGCAACTGAACATTGCTCCTGCTTGAAGAGCCCTCTGAACCCCAAAGGACTCTGTGAACCCGCTGAAGACACCCTACTATGAACCACCAATGAACACATTATGGTGGTGAGAAGCTTTGAACTGTATGTGTGTATGGGGGGGAGGGCTTTGGTCTTGACTCAAGGGATCCTCATCTAGTGGCCCAGGAGCAATTGGTTGCAGCTTTGTGGACCCATGCCCAATGGCCCAATATAACCCCAGCAAAACATTGGGGTTATTTTACCATGATTTGGGGGCCCTAATGTGATTTGTGGTGTTTCGCTGCAATTTGCGCTAGGAGATTTGCATAGTAATGACACGCAAAACATGTTTTACATATTATTACTTAACACACAAAGTCTTACATATTGCTGCACTATATTTGGAAAAGCAGGGCCAATTACCACTACTTAAAGCGTTAACGCAAGGGTGTCCAACCTTTTGGCTTCCCTGGGCCACATTGGCCAAAAATAATGTTTCTGGGGCCACACATACATGCAAACGCTGCAGCAAGACAGAATAGGGAGCCAGCAAGACGGTAAACACCCGGGAGCAGCAGAGGAAAACACTGCATCGCCCTCGACCGGGGCCGCACAAAATACTTCAAGGGGCCGCAGGTTGGACACCCCTGCCTTAACACTTCTTGATGAATTCCCCCCTTAAGCCCTCTTTTACAAAGGCGCGCCAAGCGTTTTAGCGCGGCTTTAGCGTGTGCTAAATCAACACGTGCACTAACCGCTAGGATAACATGCACGCATTAGTGTTTAACGCGTGTTTAGCGTGCGCTAAAAAGCTTAGCTGTTGTGAGACATCTTTTTTTAATGAAAATTCAAGCACAAACTGTTGGCAGAGAAATGATCATGCAAGAGGGGGAATATCCTATATGCTGCTATCAATGAAAATTGTAATCATTTATCACAAGTTACAGCTTTAGAAACCAAATTACTTTTATAATTTAGCTCATATTTAATGCTTTTTAATATGCTTCTGATACTGCTGCAGGAATTCATTTCCATGTACGGTAGTGAGTTCAGATTATAGTGTAGCAACATCAGAAACCATCTTTGTTTTGCAACACAATGTTAAAAAATTATAAAGCCATGGCCTTCTATGGTAACTTGTACCATATTCATTTACACTAATATTATAAACATGTCTGATGGTGCGGCACAGATGTTTATATTCTGGTGTACAAATCCAGTTTGATACACCGCCTGGAGCACAAAGTTTTCTGAATCCTTTTCCCAAGATATTTCCCATAGTCTAGTGTGAAACTTGATAACTAGAAAAAAAAAAAAAATTTCCTCAATGATTTCAGCCCCAAACTCCTGTGATCTGGAAAATATGTGAGCAGCAAAACAGTATGTTTTTGGTGTTAGTTTTTACAAGTTATTTTAAAAAACTGTTGGAAGCAGTAACTCCTTTTCAACACCTTAAATGTAGCTGGGTCGATTTACAGAGGCAGTGGTCATTGTATTATTTTTTAAATGCCAGATGTGGCATTACAAATACCTTGTTGTTTGACATAAAGAGGGTAATTTTACAAGGGGTCGAGTACTTTTAAGCAGTAAGTACACACCCACTATGGGCTATTTAGTCATTTATATATGAATTGGGGGTGGGGATACAAAAAAATGGTATGAAAGTTCTGGCCTCTTCCTGCACTAAAGTCGGGCCTCATCAATCAGGAGCTGCTTTGACACGCAGCTCCTGATTGGTAAGGCCCGACTTTAGTACAGGAAGAGGCGGTCGGAGCATACTTCAAGTGATTTCCTTCACTCGCCGGCACTCCGACTGCCCTGTCCTGCCTCTCCAGTTGCCCTCTCCTGCCTCCCCTTCGCAGTCAGAAAATACCATGAATGACCGGGACTGCCGACCGCAAATTCATAGGGGAGCACTGTATAGCTATTTTAGAATTTATGAAGGTTTTTTGAGATTTCCCTCTCAGCAGCTGATTCTACACTCTCCTAGAATGTTTGTAACTTTTTTTTTGGCCAAAAAAGCAATGTTAAGGCAGAGTGGCAGGTTTGTCACAGACCATGGAAGCTGGATGTATTGAGAAAGGAATGGGCAGATGCAGTGTTTTTCCACTGTTTACCCAATACACTATTTTTTTTTTTTTTTAACAGTAAGAATGCATTATTGGTGTTTCTTAGTTAAAACCTAAAAACCTTCATAAAGTCATAAACCCAAAATAAATAAATAAAACCCAACATCTTAATTATGCTTTATGGGTTGCTAGGTTCACTAATCGCGGATGCCTAGTAACGCCTACCTAAAATTTCTATGCAACTAAATTGTTAATAGGTTAAATGATATGGTAATCGACCACACCTTTAAAAACCTATTAAAAAACAATTCTTTAAAATGACTAATGTAAGTTGCGCGTGAATAGCAGGGTGGTGCCTAGCAACACCTCTGTTGAGGTGCCCTTCAGTGCCTAATGAGATCTACCAGAAAAGTAGATATAGTTAAAGGCGAAGAAAGTTACTTTTAGATCCACATACTTAGGAATCACTAGGCATCTGAGTTAAGTGCTAGTAAATTAGGCCAGGTTAATATATTGGTAATACCAACACAATATAGTAGAAAAAGACAACTATGATCAAAAGACCACTATATCAATAGATATCATTCGGAAAATTAGATATAATTTAAAAATAGTAGAGAAAAAAGAGACCTCAGATAATCAATTTGCTCCCTGTTTCAGTACGTCATTGCATAGTCATTTGCCTCTCAAAAAAACCTCCACTTTTCATTTGTATTTCCAAAAATTCCAAAAACGCATTTAAAATTGTTCAAAATGCAGCCAGGTACTATCCTCATAGTTGTCAAGGACGGTCAGTCACTAGTGTGCAAGAACTTCCATCGCAAGTCTCTCTTTTCAAAGGCCCAACCAAAAGAGAGGAAAAAGAAAACAACAAAGTTTCAGCCAGGCCCGACAGCGGCCCTGTTTCGCTCTATGCTATCTCAACAGCTCTGGCCTCATATATTGAGCAAACAGCGACTGCAAAACTCATCGGTACCTACCTCTTGGACGCCTAGCAATGCCTAAGCATGCATAGGTGCTGCTAAGTGTACGTCTATAAGTGGCGCCTAGTGGTTGACGTATTTAGGCACCATTTATGGCATCAAGCCCTATGTGTAAATCCATACCATATTGTTGAATGGATAATTTTCCATGACAATGGACTTTGATTCATAAGCAAAAATATGAGTGTATATCACTTCTGCTGTAACCTTTAGCCTATAACAAAGGGTACTGGCTGCACTTTGGAGTGTGGTCAGCAATGGATTAGGTTTGTTGATCTATGGGTATCGTACCATGAGAGGGAAATGTTTTCAATCCATCAAATTTCTTTTAGCATATAATTATGATTGCAGTATCACAATGGTCAAGACAAATTTTTAGAGCAAGATATTTCTCTTTTTATAGTGTGACTCAGGCCACATCCTTCCTTGAGAATGACCCTGTTATTATCTTTGGCATATAAATTGTTGACAGTGAAAAGTGAACTGTTTGGAAACTCCTGGACATTTTTGGAGTTTATGGATAAAGTATAACATTGAATTTCATTTGGAATGCAGTTGACCAGCTTTTCTTAAAGTACTCATTAAAATGACTTCTCTTATGTATTTTTAGCTTGTTTTTCTAGTTCAGGATAAATTTAAAATCTTCAGTAATATTCTTAATATGCTTTGGAGATATTAAGAGGGCAATTCTGTAAGGGGGTACCTAGATTTAGGCACTAAGAAAAGTAGATGCCTAAAGAAAAGTAGGTGCCTTTTTATTTTTTTTGCTTTTTTTTTTTTTTATAGAATACTAGCATATGTCACCTTTTGCATGCCTGTTTTGAAGGTGTGGACATTTAAGTCAGCCATAAATGCTCGTGCCTAGATTGCAAAGAAAACCACAGATAGGTGATAAGATTTTATAATCTACAGTGAGAAGTGAAGAAGATGGTGGTATAACTAGAGATGGTGGTATAAACAGTGGTATAAACAGAAGAGGAGGAGGTCTAGCAATCATAACAAAAAACAATCTCAACATAGACGTCCTAACCAAGCACTCCACCCCTTATCTAGATCTGCTAGCCTGCCAAATATCTGACAAATCACTCAATGGAAACCTGAACTGTCTTCTTTGCTACATTACACCAGGAAAATGGAACACTTCAAAACAAGAACTTGAAGAATTCATCTTCCAGAACTCTCTCTCCTCCACACATAACTTGATCCTTGGAGACTTAAATCTCCACTTAGAAGATCAATCATCCAAACAAGCAGCGGACATACTCTCATACCTCAACTCCCTATCCTACCAAATTCTCAACCCAGAATCCACACACGAAAAAGGTCATCAACTTGATATAGCAGCCTATTCATTTCCAAATCAAAACACACAAAACATTCACATCTCAAACGAGTCCTGGCACCCTACCCTCTGGTCAGACCATTTCAAATATTCATTCACTATCAATTGGGCTCAAAATAACAACAAACCCATCCCAAAGAAATCACACATCAAGATCAGACCGAAAATCGAACCTATCACATTCTGGAACACAGTCGACCCCGAAATCGACCCAACAACCCCAAAGAATTCATAAACAGTTGGCGGACCCTCAGTGAATCTACACTAAACGAACTAGCTCCAATAAAAAACAAAAACAAAATAGACAGACCATCTAACAAATGGATTGACGACGAACTTTTACACCTAAAAAGGAAATGCAGACAATTAGAAAGGACATGGAAAAAACAGAAACATAATCACACCAAAGATGAATGGAAAATCCAAATCAAACAATACAACACCAAACTGAAGGAAAAACGAAAAAACTACTACTCCAAACTCATCGGCACCGAAAAACCAGACACAAGAAAACATTTTGATATCGTAAGAAACCTCACTGATACCAAACCATTTCTCGCCACCCAAGGAAACCAAACTCCCACAGCCACTCAATTAGCGGATTATTTCAAACACAAAATCATCACAACCAGATCCACATTCAACAATTCAAGAACCAACATAGAAGAAATATGAATCAATCCCACAAAAGATGAAGCAATCCCAGCAGACAGGATCTGGACAAACTTCCCAAAGATACAATGGTCAGACTTGGACAGGCTTTACAAAAAATACAGCAAATCCTCATGTGACTTGAACAATTGTCCCTCATACTTACTAGCTACAGCTTCCACCAAATTTAAAGCTAGCCTCACACTATGGCTTCAAACTACACTAAGTGAAGGTCATTTCCCACCGGAATTAGGAGAAATCATAATTACACCTATCCTGAAAGATCCCAAAGGTCCTATAGACAATCCTGCAAACTATAGACCAATCGCTTCAATCCCACTATACATCAAACTAACAGAAGGTCTTGTCGCACAACACCTTTCCAACTACCTTGAAGACCATCACATACTACATCCATCACAATCTGGATTCAGATCTAACCATAGCACAGAAACTCTACTGGTATCACTATTAGACACTGTCAGACAACAACTCAGCAAAGGAAACAAGCTGCTTCTCATTCAACTCGATCTTTCTGCGGCATTTGACCTAGTTGACCATCACACACTACTCCAGATATTAGACGCAATAGGAATCTCAGGTAATGTTCACAACTGGTTCCAAAGCTTCCTAAAAACTCGAACATACAGAGTCAAGTCAAAAGAGCACATATCCGATCCATGGTCAAACCCATGTGGAGTACCACAAGGATCACCATTATCACCCATATTATTCAACCTCTTCATAGCATCCCTCGGCATAACCCTAGACGCCCTAAACACAGTATCATTCAGCTACGCGGATGATATAACTATCCTCCTCCCCTTTAACATTCAAGACTCCTTATCCACAAACCACTTGAAAATAATAATGGAAACGGTAGAAAAATGGATGTCAAGTCATAAACTAAAACTGAACTCGGAAAAAACTAAATTCCTACTACTAGAGAAGGAAAAAAAAAACATCTTTCACAGAACTAGAATTAAATACAATCAAGTACCCAATGCAAAGCACACTCAAGATCCTGGGAATACAACTAGACAGAAACTGCACAATGCAGACTCAAATCCACAAAATCATCCAAAGAGCATTCTTCACAATGCGTAACCTAAGAAAAATAAGAAAATTATTCAACAAAGATCAATACAAGTTATTAGTACAATCCTTAGTACTAAGTATTGTAGATTACTGCAACAGCCTCTACCTATCATGCCCAAACTACATGATAAAACAACTACAGTCTATTCAGAACACGGCCCTCAGACTCATCTACTCCCTTGGCAAATATGACCACATCACCAATGCATACCTAGACTCACACTGGTTACCAATAAAAGCAAGATCCCAGTTCAAATTATACTGTCTACTATACAAAATAACACACGGAACAGCACCCAGCTACCTAAACAACAGACTACACCATATCCTCTCACACAGATTAAAGAGAACTCAGAGCCTATTCATTTACCCCCCTCTCAATGGAACAAGACGAAAGAAAATATACGACAGCCTTTTAGCGACAAAGGCAGCAAAGATTGATGCCACCATCTCCAATCTACTGATCAATTCAACAGACATTAAAGTATTCCGAAAAGAAATCAAAACTCATCTCTTCAAAAAACACTTCCCATCATCATAACCTCACAACAGCACTAGAAAATACTCTCATGACCACCACCATAGCAATACTTCAGAATCCTGACTTTACTATTTCCATTCATCACAACAACCTATCACTATCTACAATTTGCTTTCAATTTCTTCTGGAAATGGCCAGACTAACAATTGTAACTTGTCACTTTCCTGATTCTATGTACTGCAACGCTACTGGAAATGTCCAGTCTTCTAATTTGTAATCCGCTTAGAACCGCAAGGCACAAGCGGAATAGAAATCACTAATGTAATGTAATGTAATGTAACTACCCAGCTCCTCCACATTGGTTTCAAAATATTGGTCTCCAAACTGTTCAGTAGTAAATTTGCTGTTGCTACTTTGCCAATTTGTTTCTCTGACATGACCAGCAAGCAAGGGAACAAAAAAATGAAACCCTGTTTTTCACTGTATCAGGGCTAAAATGGGTCATACAGGACTCGCGGACCCAGGAGGAAATGGTTGCCAAAGTACCTGCAACTAGTCAGAGTTACTCATGGTGGAAATAACGACATTGTGAGTAGTGATGGTGGAAAATTTATATCACAAGCATGATAATCAAAATGGAGATGTCCAGATTATCCAGAGGAGTTAAAGCTTTTCAAGGGAAATTGGAATAGTATGAAATCAGTCTATAGTAAAAAAACAAACAAAACAAAACTGTGCAAGGTCTTGCGTGAGGGGTTGACAAAATTGCTGCTCTTCAGCAGGACCTTGAAAACCTTGCAAGCAAAAACAGATGAAATAATATGTGGATTGTTGGATTGCTGGAAGGGGTTGAAGGTCAGGTTATAGTATCTTTTCTGGAACACTTTATCCCCTCATTACCCAGCGTACAATTAGATAAGCCACTCAATACAGAGCATGCTTATTGGGTGCTGACCTGTCTACTAAAAGATTATAAATATCTGTGGCCTGTTGTCCATAAAATAGGGAGGTACTTGCAAGTACTTTACTGTATAACTGTTCCTTGTTTATTTTTACAGTAGAAGGATGGAAATTACATATGAAAGAGGGAGTGACTGCATGGTGAAGGTAGTGCATATGGTGTGGTTTTTGTTGTTTTTTTTTAGTTGTAAGGGAGTATATGAAAGTTTCATGTGCAGCATGACTGGAGTAAGTGCATTAATTACCTTTCTGTCTATATTTGGGACCACGAGATGACGTTTTGGTTTAGGAACTTCTTCCTGCTGTTGTGTGGGCATTTGAACTCTTAATGTGGCTGCATGGGATTCTGTTCAATTTAATTTGCATTTACATCAGTTTAGTTATAAGAAAAATATATGTGCTTCATATAGAAGGAAGGAAAGGGTCCTTTTAATAAGTGCATCAAGATGTTTTGGGGTGAAATTGATCATGGTAAATTGATCACCATTAATGTGCAAAAGGATGAATCACCCTAGAAATCATAGCAGCTGCTAAGGGATCCTTCCCTATCTCCCCACTGAAACACTAGGGAGTTCAGGTGGGGCCAAAGGGTGACCTGTTTTGATTGGGTGGGAGGAGGGAGTAGGGCGTAGGGGGAGGAGGACTTTTTTGTATTAATAACTGTTTATTGATATAGCAACATATTTTACAAAAATATTCCATAAACATTACATCATATCCTTTCTAGTAGGGTCATTGGTCAGCATAAACATCTTGACACATGAATTCAGTACCAAAATAAACAATATTTTATGCATGTTAATCCTTCCTTGAAAAAAACAAAACAAATTATAACAACACATATTATGACCCTTACCTCCCTATCCATCCCTTCCCTCCTTCCCATGTTTGCCAAACCATATGTGGGAAATTCTGTTGATTCTTCAGACCCTCCACCCATTCAAATAGGTTTTTCCCTACCCCACTCCCCACCCCTGCTGTCCCCGTCCCCCCCCCACCAAGTTTAGGGAAGTACTTTAAGGAACAATAAAGTCCAGTCTCTCTGATAGTGTGCATAATATCTTCTCCTTTTGTTGATGAAAAATTCCATCTGGATCACCATGTGAAGTTGCTCTCACCATGCATATTCTGTGGGTGACCCAGCTTTCTTCTAGTTCAGCACTATTAAGCATTTAGCAGCTGCCAGCCCTAGGCGTAATAGTTTACTTTTCCAATAAGAGCCTTGTTCATTAAACATTCCCAGCAGACAGCTCTGAGAAGAGGCAATTACTCCCTCTCCCAACCATTGACAACTACTATACCACTCTCCTCCAAAATTACTTGCAGGGGAAACAGTCTCACCAAATATGTAAGGGGCTCAAGGATCTCACGTATGAAAAAAGACTAAAAAAGTTGCGGCTGTACTCACTTGAGGAAAGAAGAGAACGGGGAGACATGATTGAAACGTATAAGTACATCACGGGACGTATCGAGTCGGAAGATGATCTCTTCTGTCTCATGGGACCCTCAACCACCAGAGGGCATCCGCTGAAAATCAGGGGAGGGAAATTTCGTAGCGACTCCAGAAAGTACTTCTTCACCGAGAGAGTAGTGGATCATTGGAAAGGACTCCCACTGCAGGTGATTGAGGCCAGCAGCGTGACGGATTTTAAGAGGAAATGGGATATTCACGTGGGATCTCTAGGGGAGTGAACTCTGGGGGGCGGATAATTGGAATGGTCAGACTTGGTGGGCTATAGCCCTTTTCTGCCGTCATTTTCTATGTTTCTATGAAGGTTCCCTTATGAGCATTACATCTCCAGCATTTATTAGATTCAGTGGTATACATAGCATTCAATCTAGCAGTGGTGAGATACCATCTGATTAGTATTTTGTATGCATTCTCTTGAACTAAAATATAGGTAAGTGCCCTTTGCATCTCTGCACACACAACTTCCCATTCTCTGTCCTCAAATTTCTGCCCCAAATCCACCTCCCCTCATTTTTAAATAAGGACATTTCAATACCTCCTGTCCTCTCAAATATTTATATAACACAGAGATTGGTCTAGGAACAACCACAACTTTTCCAATCCACCCCTGCATGTGGAAAAAGTGTCTCAATTGCATATGAGCCAGAAAATCCCCTGTTGGCAGATTATAACATTCTTGTAATGCAGAGAATGGAATCATGTCAGTGCCCTGCAGAACATCTCAAATTAAGGCTAACCCCTCCTGTTTTCACCTTTCAAAGGCTCCCTGTTCTTTTCCTACAGCAAACCTAGGCTCTTCTCTTATCAGAGGTAACAGGGATAACTGATCCTCCCTACCCCATTCCTCTGCAAAAGCTCCCACATCCGTACCAGAAGCTGTACAAAGGGATTAATGATCCCGCTTAATCTACTTGGTAGAGAATGAGAAGCCTACTACCACTGTTTTAAGGGGCATGGTCTGACATAATGTTGTTCTAACTGAACCCCTGTTTTGGATTCTGCAATTGTCCAGTTCAATATCAGTCGCAGTTTGATAATACCAGAACAGGTTAGTGACTGCCCTCCCCTCCACGCTCCCTTGCTCCCCGTAAGACCTTTCTAGTTACTCTCAGGGACTTCCCACCACAATTAACTGAAAGAATTCCATATGTAAGCCCTGAAGCACTCCCCTTGGGACATGGATAGGAAGGGTTTCAAACAAAAATAATAATCTGGACAGTACATTAATTTTTGCTAATGCTATTCTACCCCACCATGACAATGATAGCCCCTTCCACTTCTGTAAGTCTAAATGTATCCACTGGATAGGTCTAATATAATTTACAGCATACAAATGATGTAGATTTCTTGGAAACTTAATTCCCCAATACAGGACCTCAGCCCCAACCAAACAAAACCTAAAACTATGTTGTAAGTGTTGCTCCTTCCCTTCTGTTAATGTGATACCCATCAGCTCAGACATATCCATATTAATTTTAAACCCTGCCAACCTACAATAGTTTCTAAATACATCTTCTGCTAAAGGCAGAGATAGTAGGGGGTCTCTGAGATACAATAGAAAATCATCAGCAAAAAAGGCAATCCTATGTTTCATCCCTTCCACTCATATCCTCCTAAGATCTGTATGGATTCTAATGTAAGCTGCCAAGGGTTCAATATAAATTGCAAAGAGTAGAGACGAAAGTGGGCACCCTAGCCTCGTTCTCCTCTCAAAAGGAAAAAAATCCATATGTGAGCCATTAATTCTAAGGTATACTCTAGGAGCCCAAGAACCAAACACAACATCTAATCCCATGATCTGCATAACAACCAAAGGAACCCTCAGTTCACCTAATTACATGCCTTTTCTGCATCTGTGGTCAATAGGGCTATCTTGTGTCTGGTGTGTTTAGCCCCCCTCCCAGTAAATGCAGCATCCACCATACATTATTTCCCAACTTGTGTTTCAATTCATAAATCCCGTCTGGTCCACATGTATAAGCCCAGGCAACACCTTGGCCAGCCGCAAAGCCAAAATCTTAACTATAATTTCTGTGCTTTTATCTGTGTTCAAAAGTGAAATAGGTCTTTAGGCTCCACAACTGGAGGGGTCTTTGTCAGGTTTCAGTAGTGCCATGATTCCTTCTTCCCCATCAATGAGGGAAGAGACCCTCCCTCCTGCACCCCCATTAGTAATTCTCATTAGCAGATCACAAAGAACTTCCCAAAAAATCCTTATAAAATTTCCTAGTATATCCATCTAATCCTGGGGATTTACCAGGGTTCAAATTTTTGATAACTCCCTCTACCTCAAAAGCTGAGATGGGTTCATTTAATTTATCAGCCTCCATCTGAGAAAGTCTTGGAAGGTGTTCTTTATTTAGAAAATTGGCAACCTCAGAAGAAGGGACACCTCAACCCTGCTGATATAATTTCATGTAGAATGCCAAAAAGCTTTCTTGAATGTCCTTATCTGTATATCACATTCCATTTTGGGGGGTCCCAAAATAGTGTGATAGTTTCATGTGCTCTTTTAGTTTTCAAATAATGTACTAACACCCTGATCTATTACCAAATTTGAACATGTGCTGCTTCAACTTTGCATGTAAGAAATCTACTTCTTCTAATTGGTATTTGTACATTTCCAACCTAATCTGTGTCAGTTCATGGGCCACTTGTGGGTTCCCTGTTTGAGGGAGGGCTAGAGAATCATTATGGAAAGGAGAGAGTGCTGAAGAAAAAGCATGGAGTAGGGGAGTAGGGTAGTGCTGGATGGGAGGGAAGAAACAGAAACAGCAGGATAGGAGGCTGGAAGGAGAGAGAGGGGAACTTGCAGAGAGGGTGGGGGATGGAAGGAGAGAGAAAGAAAGAAAAGCACCCACGGGAAGGGGAGTTGGAAGAAAAGAGATAGCAAAAAGCACCCTTGGAGGAGGAGGATTGGAGGAAGGGGAAGGGACTAGGAGAGAGAGAGAAAGAGAAACATTAAAACAGTACAGAGGATGGCAAGGTGGACCAAGATGATGAGTGGAGTGTGGGTAGGGTCATGTGTCATATTTTTTTGTCATCACAAATATGGTAACCTAGTAAGGAATAGCCTAGAGTTCATTGTAGTAAACAAATGACTGGACTCAGGTGTAATTCTAACTTTAACTCTTTGATTTCACCACAAATACGTTAGTCATCTTGCAACATAAAACTACCTACTGTACCTGACATCTGTGCAAGCATTCCTGAAGGGCTCACAATAGCACATAAAGCAATTAAGGTGGGATTTGTACCTGCATCCCATTGTTTTTAAAATCCACTGCATTGACCCCCCCTAGGCTGCCCTTTTGCTCTGCAGGAAAGTCTTGTGAGACTTTTTTTTTTTTTTTTTAGATGTCAAGATGATTTTGTGACATTGTGCCTATTGTGGCATTCATATTTTTGACATCACATTCTAGAAAATGGCAGGTAATTTTGGATGTCTTTCTCACATATTTTTGAACAGAAAGTCTCAACATTTTTCCTGTTTGAAAATGGCTTTGAGTTGGACTTTTTTTTTTGGATGCTATGAGCAGAATGTCTCAGTTTTGACTTAGGTGTTCTTTTGAAAATGCTGTTCACATTTACTTTAATGACTGGTCTTCCATGAGAAGTGAAAGGGATGGTTTACCGGTATATAATTTTGTATAAGTACAAAAATATAGGAAAATGCTATAATTTTTAATTTGAGGATACAATAAACTTGGCCAGTGTCTGAGTACTGTCTTTCCATCATTTGCCTAACTGTTGTACTCTACTAGTAAGCATTCAGGAAAGAGATTTTTTTCCCCCCTTTTAAGTCTATTCTGTCATACCTATTTTGCTACTTTTATACATTCTCTGTATGCTGTCCAACCTGTCTCTCCTTCACCTTCGTCCCTTAGAATTGGTTGCCTGAATGTCTACTCTTTTTCATGTCTAAACTCCATGTCTTTGATCACATTCAAGATTCTAACTTCAGTATACTCCGTCTCATAGAAACTTGGCTTTCTGAGCCTGACCTAGCCTATTTTTGTCAGGTCTGCCCTCCTCCCTGCTGAGTAATATTTAAAGAGAAAGTCTACAACCAGTTGTTGAATATCTAAACCACTTGTATCATTTGAAGTTTTATCTTTTTAACTCATTGAGCATACCCTATGATTTTCTTCATAATTTATCAGTTGTTAATACTGCATTATAGGCTCCTTATACTAAGGTGCGTTAGGGCCTTAACACGTGGAATAGCGCGTGCTAAATTGATGCGCGCGCTAGACCTTAATGCCAGCATTGAGCTGGCGTTATTCTAGAAGTGTACAGCATGGTGTAGCATGTGGTAATTTTGTGCGTGCGCTAAAAACGCTAGCGCACCTTAGTAAAAGGAGCCCTATGTCTATTCTGTATTCAAACCCCTATAACATGTATTCTGTCTCATCTAACCCCTTTCTCCTTAATGGTGATTTTAATATTCATATGGATGATTTTCACAGTGAAGTAGCACAGGACGACTTCTCCTTTATTAGACATTTGGGTCTTGTCAAGCTATTTAATTCCTTTACTCACATTATTGAACACACTTTGAACTTGATTCCTACCTCCCTTCAGTTTTCCATATTAGAACCAAAACATAGTAAAATAACCCCACCCATCAAAGTCCAAGTCTCCTCCCCCTCCTAAAGGTAGCTTCGCCCCCTCTAAGGGCTACCTTTAGAACAGTAGTGCCCAGGGGAATCTTTGGATAGGAGTGATGTCTTATTGTTCCTGCTCAGTCTGGCACCAGCGGCAAAATGGCTCTTCTAGTGATAATCTTGTTCAACTAGTGCTGGGGCTGCTAGAATAACACCGCTTGGGCATGATATATAGCAGCGGTCTCAAATTTGCGGCCCTCCAGGTGCTATTTTGCGGACCACGGTCTAGATGCAATGATCAACAGCTCCCTTGTTGTAGTTGATTGTTCCAGTCAAAGCTGCGGCCGGCGGCAGCTCCTCGCGCCATCCACACCAGCATTTCTCTTTCCCCTTCCCTTCCTTGTGGAGCAGCAACGTATCTGACTGGCTCCCTTGCTCAGTCGATCGTTCCATTTAAAGCCGTGGGTGGCGGATCCTCGCACTATCCACTCCTGCATCGGAAGCCTCTCTGACAACATCACAGAGGCTTCTGACACAGGCCCGGATCTTGCGAGGAGCCGCCACCCGCGGCTTTGAACGGAACGATCAACTGAGCAAGGGAGCCGGTCAGATACGCTGCTGCTCCACAAGGAAGGGAAGGGGAAAGAGAAATGCTGGTGTGGATGGCGCGAGGAGCCGCCGCCGGCCGCAGCTTTGACTGGAACAATCAACTGCAGCAAGGGAGCAGTTGATCATTGCATCTAGATCGCGGTCCGCAAAATGGCACCTGGAGGGCCGCAAGTTTGAGACCGCTGCTATATATCATGCCCAAGTGGTGTTATTCTAGCAGCCCCAGCACTAGTTGAACAAGACTATCACTAGAAGAGCCATTTTGCCGCTGGTGCCAGACTGAGCAGGAACAATAAGACATCACTCCTATCCAAAGATTCCCCTGGGCACTACTGTTCTAAAGGTAGCCCTTAGAGGGGGCGAAGCTACCTTTAGGAGGGGGAGGGGACTTGGACTTTGGTGGGTGGGGTTATTTTACTATTATGTTTTGGTTCTAATATGACTTGCAGTATTTTATCTCTTATTACTACTTAGCCCACAGTGACTTAAATATTACTGCAGTAATTTAAGTCAGACAGTGTTAGGAGGCCCTTTAAGTTACATTAAGGGGACAATAATGTAACTTAAATCCCTAACACTGATTGATAGCTTTTCCACAGTGTTCAAAATACACTGGCTTCTAGCCATATTTAGGGGAAGTACTCTTGGACCCTTCGATTGTAACACACATTTAGAAATAAAATATTATGGAACTCATTTCATTTGAAAAACCAGATTACAATAGTATCTTGGACTCAGAGTATGCATTTGAAGTTATTTTTGTTTAGATGAATGTGTCAGTTCAAGATCAGATCTAGGTGTGATAATATGCGGTGCTTATTACTACAGCTATGATGTTATTTTTGCTGGGGGCCCTGAAGAGTTGCTTAAGAAATTTCAAGAAGCTCACCATAAAGTAACATTTGCAGCAGAAGGACTAGTGTGGCCTGATAAAAGACTGGCTGACAAGTATCCTATTGTCCGGAGTGGAAAACGATTCCTGAATTCAGGAGGTACATTTAATTTAAAAGTATTTACTTGAATTGGTCTTATAACTCACCCTTGCCAGAGGCCCAGATTCTAAAAACGGTGCTGTTAGGAAGGCGCCAGTAGGTACTGATGCCTGAGTTAATTGTTTTAATTGGCTGTTAATGGTGTGGTAATTGACTGTGCCATTAAAAACAAATTAAAGAAGAAAAGTAGGCACCACCAGGCCGGAATCATATCTACACAGACACCTAGCGGCTCCAAGCATCAAAAGAGACATGGTTATGGGTGGGGCTGATATTTGGCTCCGGTAAGTGTGATTCTCTGTTGAAGGAAGGCGCCAGAAATGTAGGCCATTAAAAATCTGGCCTACATTTTTGTTGACTACCTTCCATACAGGCCGTGATTTTGAAAAAACACCAGTGCCGTAATCTGAGTGACACGTGACTGGCACCATTTTTTTCAGAGGACCGATGATTATGGTGCCACTTTTAGAATCTGGGCCAGAATGTTTTACAATCTAATAATATTTAACTTAAGATCTTTACTATTGATCTAGCAGTGAATGTAATTATGAATTTAAAACAGCTGTTCAGCATTTGCAGATATTTTGCTATGTTAAGAAGTGCTTCTACTTATGTCTGCATAATATAAACTCTTTGGCAGGTCAGCTCATTGGTTAATGCTTCCATGTTCATTTTCCACCCATGTCACTTTCCCAACAAATAGTATTTAATGCACAGTTCCCTGTGTGGTGACTGCTATAAGTATGCAAAATCGCTTAACACAGTTGTGTGCATGCATTAAGAGCCTGATTATATAGCGCCCAAAAAAATCAGCGCCATGTACAGAAATATGTGGGTAAGTGCTTAATTTACTTTAGTAGAAGGGCATGTAAATCACAGGCACATGTATCCTTACTTTGTCATGCTACCAACTTGTTTTAACAGCATATGGCCCTTTTGAGCAACTGTAATGAATAAGCTAGCTTTTTTAATGGTAGATTTGCAGTGTAAATTCAGTTTACACTAAAGCTAAGCAGTACAGGTAGTCCCCGGGTTAAGAACAAGTTCCATTTTTTTAAAACGTTCTTAAGTTGAATTTGTATGTAATTTGGATCTTGCACAATACATAGTCTATAAAAACATTAAACATTAAAGAACATTTGAAAAATTAAAGAAACAGTCCTCACAATAAAGTATTGTAGTTTAAATAGAAAGAAAAGATAGGTTTACACTTACTTTTGTTCTTCATCCGTCCCATTGTTCTCTCTCCACCACATTCAACATTTCTCTCTCTCATCTCTCTCTTCCCCATGCATCTGCACCTCACGCCTCTCCTACCACCATGTCCAATATTTCTCTCTCCCTCCTTATGCCCTACAATTCACCTTTCTTCATTTCCCTATGTACACTGTCTCTTTCCCCATTCCCTCATGTGCACTATCTCTCTTTCCCTCTCACTCAGACACCCATGCCCAACAATTCTTCCTTTCTATTTCCTCCCTACCTCAGCATCTCTTTCTCTCACTCCCTCCAGTCTTCCATCCTATGTTCCAAATTCTCCCCTCTCTCCATTCTGTGTCTCAAGTTCATGCTCCCTCCCTCGTTTCTTCCTTTCTTTCATCCTTTGAAGTTTGTGCTCCCTTCCTTCTGTGTCCCAACGAGACCTGCGTCTCCCTTCCTGTGTCAAAGTACCTCCTCTTCCTCCCTTCCTGTTCCAACATGACCCTCCTCCTCCTCCCTTCCGTGTTCCAACGCGACCCTCATAGTCCTTCTCTCCCTCTGTTCTGCGTCCCAAATTCATGCCTCCCTCCCATGGGTGTTTATCACCTATAGCCGGCCCCCTCCTCCCAGCCACACTTCTCTTCACAAAGTCATGGCCATGATTCCATGTGGCCTTTGGCTGACCCAGAAGCCTTCCCTCTGATGTCAGAGGGAAGGCTTCTGGGTCAGCTGCGGTCTGCATGCAGGAGCCAGTGCGGCTTTGCAAAGAGAAGTGTGGCTGGGAAGAGGGAGCCAACCAGAGGAGGTAAACACCCACTGGGGTGTGTTGATACAGGAAGGGAGAGGCAGGACCTCGGTTCGTAAGTACGAGTCCAACGTAAGTTGGGCGTTCTTAACCTGGGGACTGCCTATACTACACACGGCATCAGAAGTTCTGATTCTAGTTGTCTCCTTCCCCTCCTCCTCTGCCTTCCATCTCTGATTACCATTTCAAACAGATCCAGGAGAAGGATCATTTACCACCAGTTTTGGTGAAGTTTGTGGTTTTACACCACCTGCTGTTCTTGCCCCTGATGCAGCCAGATTTGATTAACTTGACCACACTGAGCACTAGTTTATAAATCCTGGGAGCATCATTTATTAATAAAGATGACTGTTTGGGGTGGAGGGGGTTTCCGTAAAGGTCTACTTCTGTTTTATTTTTCATCCTAACAAGACAACATTACTTAGTGACTAAATTTGCAAATGTGGTAGTCGCATTATACTAACCTCCCCCCCCCCCCTTTTTTTTTTTTTTTCTAAGCCACGGTAGAGGTTTCTAACATGGCCCGGAGCACTAAATGCTGAGAAACACATAGAATTCCTATGAGTGTCGGAGCATTTAGTGCTCCAATGCTCTGTATCATAACGCATCCAGGGCTTCATCCCTCTCTGTCAAGGCTGGTCAAGTGAGCAAACTGCAAAGGGTGGTATGATAAGGCATAGGAGGGAGGAAAGATGGCTAGCATTGCAGTGGTGCTCTTCTATCCTTCAAGCCAGTGTATACATTGTGCAGACTATTGAGAGGGATTGAACTCAGAATGAAAGTGGGTAAAATAGAAAGAATCCTGTAATAAACAAAGCATTTTAAGAGTGGTTCAACCCAAAATAGTCATTCAAGCAATGGTATTGCGCTTCCAAAAAAGCACTGGAGTAACCTGTGTGGAGTGGCACTTCCAGTGCTAAAGAAAAGGTCACGCTTAACATACATAGAGCAGCAGTGGCAACCATAATTAGAAGGCGGGGGAGGGGGTAACCTTCATGGAACAACAGTGACAACCCTAATTAGAAAGTGGAGGGGGGCTTAAATTGTATGAAGAGACAGTTGTAACTATAAATTAAGGGGAGGAGGGCAGTCTGTACAGAGTGGTATTTAAAACCCTAAATAGAAGGCAGGCCAGTAACCTCCACATAAAATGCAGTCACAACCCAGAAGTTACATCCCTAAACCCATTATGAGGTAAACTGAATAGATATTTCAGTCTCTCTCCACCATTATTTCGTATATTACTGTATAACAATACACACTTGACAGGAAATAATAAAGTTAAATGGAGAAGCAATTAATCATAGCTGCCTTTCATTATTAGCATTAAATGCTCAGAGTTGTGGCAAGACAACTGTAAACAATTAAACCTAAGCTCATGCCAAGACCAGCTTTAAAGATGAAACAGTGGCGCTGATTATTTTGAAATCACTTGAACAACAAAAACTATATCTCCCATCTGCCGAAGTTGAGTAGCAGGAGTAGAGATGTGCTTGTTTGTTTTGATGTGCTAGTTTGTTTTCACCCCCTGAAGATGTGCAAGCGAAATGGGGTACTCCTATAGGGATTTATAGTCTCACTGCATGCTGCACAGGCGTAGTGAGCTTTTTACCTGAATTGGACAGCTGTTTTTGAAGTTTGCTTGTTTCAGTTCTTTTGGACGACTTCTCAGCTATGAACTTGATCGACTACATGAGTTAAGTACAGTGGTACCTCGGTTTACGAGTGCACCAGTTTGCGAGTGTTTTGCAAGACGAGCAAAACATTCGCAAAATCGGCGCCTCGGAAACCGAGCGTGCCTCGATTTACGAGCGCCCCTCCCCCAACCGGCAGCTTCCCCCCCGCGATCCGGCACATCCCCACCGCCATCGGGCACCCCCCCCCACCGTTTTTTCGAGAGAACGTGAACTCTCAGGCCTTGAGCATGCGTACATGCTCAAGGCCCAGCACAGGAAGCAGATCTTCGGGCACCGGCAGGACATGCTGCGGAAGCTACACTGAAGTAAGAAGAGGGTTCGGGTGGGTTGGGGGACCTCAGGTCGCGGCGGGGGGGGGTGCCGGATCGCGGGGGGAGGGTGCCGGTTCGTGGAGGGGGGCCTTCGGGGGGAGCAATGCTGGTTCTCGTGGAGGGGGGGAGCAGCGCTTCTGGCCTCGGGGGGGGAGGGAGGGAACCTATCAAAGCGAGTTTCCATTATTTCCTATGGGAAAACTCGCTTTGATAAACGAGCATTTTGGATTACGAGCATGCTCCTGGAACGGATTATGCTCGTAATCCAAGGTACCACTGTACTTCGGAATGCATTTTTGTATTTTGAGGGATTCACAACTAGGGGATTGGATTGATTCATATAGCAAGCACTTTACTTCTACCCTATGTTTAAATGTTGAGAATGTGCTTTGTTGCTGTGCTGTAGATTGACTGTATGGACTGGAGTTAGCCCCTGCTGCTGCCTCTTCGGGCTACTGCTTTTTCATTTCATCTACTCTAACTGAAGAATTATACTACTTTTCTAATTTTGTCATTTCTGCTGTTGGCTGGAGAGTTTGATTGATCCAGGCTGGTGGTGGAGTGTTTTTTAAGACCTATGATGAACTAAGAGCTCACTCGTTTGCAGCTTATGCTGTCTTTGATGAGCTTCTTGATTTAGTGTGAGGTCTTTTTCTCCACCACGTCTGGTGTGCTGTATATTTCTCAACCTCGGCAGATGGAGATATAGGTTTTGTTGTTCTAGTGGTTTCTTTATCTCTTCCAGTGTTTTTTGTTGTTACTATATTGAGATCCCCACTTTAACCTTAAACGATGTCAACCCTCCAGCTTCCACAGCTCATGAGAGAAGCCAAGTATGGTAAATAGGTCTGATCTATTATTTCTACAAATGAAGGAAGATAAACAATACTATTGAGAAGGTGACATATATCTTCATTGCATTTCAGGATTTATTGGTTATGCACCATACGTTAATCAGATTGTACAACAATGGAACCTACAGGATAATGATGACGACCAACTTTTCTTCACCAAAATTTATATTGATCAACTGCAGAGGGTAAGAAATAGTCATCTGTAGTATTTCATGAATAGTTTTTTGTTTATACTCTCCCATATTTAATTTTCCAGTGCCAATAATTGGCACCTATTAATTGATGCTAATTGGCACTAATTAGAAATTAACGCACACGACTTTCTAAGCGCAGTCTATGAAGTGGTGTATGCAAATTCTAAGCACAGACCTCAGAAGGAGGCACGGCCATAGGAGGAGCATGGGTGGACATTGGGCATTCCTAAAAGTTAGGTGCATTATTATAGAACACGCCTGATCTGCACACAACTTAGGCGCAGGTATTTAGGCCTGGTTTTCATTGACCTAAATGGGTGCACTTAAATATTAGCGATACATACTGTATAGTGAGTTCCTTTCATAGAATCACTCTTCGTGACTATTTTTCAAGGGTCATATTTAGAATTTGAGGTGATGTACGAGTTACATCTTGCTAGGATCAATATTAACCAGATGCATCTTGGAGAAGACCTCTTAGTATTAATTTCTAGGGTACTGGTTAACTGAATGAAGAGCTGGAGGATGAAAGGTATATAAAAAGGGTGATTCTTTGAAAGGCAATGAGTTATGGTTCTTCAGGGACTTAGAGAGTCCCTAAATTTAGGTGGAATATTTAAAGACTTGCCATTAAGAAATAATCAGCAATTTTTTGAATGTGGTTTGATGATCTCATAGAATCACAGTTCTATTTGATGATCTTTCTTAGTAATTTGTACATTTAACCCTTGCTTCATTCCTGAAGATTCTGAAGCAGACCTGCCAAATTATGCTTCCAGCTGTTGTGGCTATGTGCCGTGTGTCTTAAAGGCGGCATGACATTGTGAGCTTATTTTCCATTATAATATTTATTTTTTTCAACTTTTGTTTAAATATTCCCAGCTGTGCAGCATAATGTGGGTTTGATCTAATACAGTTGCTCTAGTTTACATGGCTAAATCACAGTTCTTTGGAAAGTCATAACCTCCAATGTACAAGTTTGATTTGTGTAGCCTGATTTACACCCAGGACTTTTGTTTTGCTGTCGTCAAATTTCTTGAAAGTTGAATCAAGCAAACTGGCAAATAATATGCTTGCAATGTGCTGCAAAGTTTGGACATTACTTTGAAATGACTTCTCCCTATTCTTTGCCTATGGAAACAATCTCTACAGAATAAAGAATAAGGAGTTATATGGAAGTAATCATAAAATCAGTACCAGAAAGAACAAAATGAGGAATAGTCCAAAACAGATCATACTACTTCTACTATTTATGATTTATAGAGCACTGAAAGGCATACGTGGCACAGTGGTTAGAGCTACAGTCTTAGCACCCTGAGGTTGTGGGTTCAAATCCCATACTGCTCTTTGTGCTTTGGGCAAGTCATTTAATCCACCATTGCCCAAGATACATTAGATAGTGTGAGCCCACCAGGACAGGTAGGGAAAAATGCTGAATATAAACCACTTAGGCTATAAATACTAAAATAAATATATATATATATATATATATATATATAATCATAGCATTTTTTTGTTTTCAACTTATGTATTTTTAAGTACCGTATTTTCACTCATATACCGCGCACCCGTGTAAAACGCGCACACAGGTATAGTGCGCGGAAAACACAAATTTATGTACAGAAATTTTTGTATACCGCGCATGCCGCCCCGACTCTCCTTTCGCCCGCCCCGACTCTCCTCTGGCCGCCCCGACTCTCCTTTCGCCCGCCCTGACTCTCCTCTGGCCGCCCCGAGTCTCCTTTCACCCGCCCCGACTCTCCTCTCCCCCTTGAAGTCCTGTCCCCCCTTGAAGTCCTGTCCCCATCCTGAAAGCCTGATGCCTCCCCCCCGATGTCCGATTCACCCCCCCCCCGCAGGACCGCTCACACCCCCACCCCGAAAGACCGCTCGCACTTGCACCCGCACCCCCACCCCGATGGACCGCTCGCACCTCCACAGCCTCCCCACCCACCCCCATCATGAAGAAGCTGCCTACGGTTGTCCTGCTGCTTCCTCTGCCGGCGGTCCCACCCCTTCTCTGACCCCTGCGTCTGCGCTGCTTCCTCTTCCGGCGGTACCGCCCTTTCTCTGACGGCAGAGAAAGGGCGGGACCGCCAGAAGAGGAAGCAGCGCAGATGCAGGGCTCAGAGAAGGGGCGGGACCGCCGGCAGAGGAAGCAGCAGGACAACCGTAGGCAGCTTCTTCATGATGGGGGGGTGGGGAGGCTGTGGGGGTGCGAGCGGTCTATCGGGGTGGGGGTGCGGGTGCAAGTGTGAGTGCGAGCGGTCCTTCGGGGTGGGGGTGCGGGAGCAAGTGCAAGTGCGAGCGGTCCTTCGGGGTGGGGGTGCGAGCGGTCCTGCGGGGGGGTGAATCGGACGTCGGGGGGGGAACTATGTAAAAAAAAAGTTGTAAAACGCGCTCACGCGTATAACGCGCATGGTTATGCACGGTTTGTAAAATCGTGTATAACACGCGCGTTATATGCGTGAAAATACGGTATACTGTCAACACAGATGTGCAATCTATTAAGCAGGACATTAGTTATAGGTTATCCCATTTCCCAGGCTGCTTAAAGGTGTGTTTATCAAACTGGTTCTATGGTATCCCCATGACAGTCTGTTTTTTAGGTTTTCCACAATTTTCCCCAGATTCTATATATAGCACCCAAATTTGGGTATTGATCCTAACATGTGTGTTCAATTAAATTGACTTAAGGAGCCAATTAGAGTTAATAATTGGGCACTGATTGGCACCAGTTTGGAATTAGGTGCATATTTCTACAATAATGTTTAATGATCAACGGCTATGTATTTCTAAGTAGCCTCAGTACTCAGACACAAAGACATAATGGATCAATTCAAAGAACTGTCCGATGTTTATCAATAGTTTATTAATTTTCATAAAGATCTTTAGACCGCAGAAGATCAGCCCAGGAATCACTTTATTGCTGGGTATAAAAGCACTCACTTCTTCATTGGCCTTCAAATATTCAATTTCAACACAGTCTTCCTAATAGTATACATTTAGTCATCTTTTATTTCACAACTTTAAATTTTTAAACTTATAAAGCGAGATCAACTTTCATAAGAACATAAGCAGTGCCTCTGCCGGGTCAGACCAGAGGTCCATCCCGCCCAGCAGTCCGCCCCCGCGGCGGCCCAACAGGTCATGACCTGCCTTAATCACCAGAAGGGGCCCCCTTGCCCCCTAGGTTTCTCATCGAAGTCCTATCTTCCCATCAATGTCCTAACCCTCCGGCCTTGCACCTGCACGACCTGGTGAGCTGTCTATACTTATGCAACACCCCAGCACCTCCCTCAGTACCCCACGATCCCCTTTTCCCTCAGGAATCTGTCCAATCCCTGTTTGAATCCCTGTACTGTACTCTGCTGGATCACTTCCTCCGGGAGCGCATTCCATTTGTCCACGACCCTTTGGGTGAAGAAAAACTTCCTTGCATTTGATTTGAACCTATCTCCCTTCAGTTTCTCTGAGTGCCCCCTCGTACCTGTCGTCCCTTTTAGTCTGAAGAACCTGTCCCTGTCCACCCTCTCTATGCCTCTAAGTATTTTGAAGGTCTCTATCATATCCCCCCTGAGCCTCCTCTTTTCCAGAGAGAAGAGCCCCAGTTTATCCAGCCTCTCGGCATATGGGCAGTTTTCCAGCCCTCTTACCAGTTCACTTAACTTTTGTCGGCGGGGACACCATCTGACCTGTTTCGCTGTCAGGCTTTCTCAAGGAAACGTCCCCTATAACAAAAATTAAAAATATATAATTGTTAGAAAAGTTTCCTGAGCAGCTTTAGTTATTCATAATATGACTTCTCACCTCATTTCACCCACCAGCGATAAAGTGGTTCCTGGGCTGCACTACTGAGGTCTAAAGATCTTTATGAAAATGGATAAACCATTGGTTGTGCACTAATATTAGCATTAACATGAGGCAATTTTTAAAAAATTAACGTGGAAGCACTTAGGTCCTGATTCTGTGGTTCATAGACAAAACCGCTGAAGACAAAGACATGCGCCGCAACTGAGCGCAAGACGGAAGCGCGCGCCGAAGAGAAAAAGTGTTTTTAGGGGCTCCGACGGGGGGTTTTGTTGGGGAACCCCCCTCACTTTACTTAAAACGGATCGCGGCGGCATTGGGGGGGGTTTGGGGGGTTGTAACTACCCTCATTATACTGGAAACTTAACTGTTTCCCTGTTTTTTAGGGAAAAAGTGAAGTTTTCAGTAAAATGTGGGGGGTTACAACCCCCCCCCACAATGCCCCCACAACACGGCGCGATCTGTATAAAGTAAAGGGGGGGTTCCCCTCCCACACACCCCGTCGGAGCCCTTTAACAGTCATTTTCTTCGGCGCGCTCAGTTGTTTGCGCGCGCCTTTGTCCCGGCGCGCTTTTGACCTGACACCGATTCTGTAAGCCACATCTAACTCCTAGGTGTCATTTGGCATGGTTTTCAATCCACCGCTGGGTGCCAGTTATAAAATTGTGCCTAGTGGTGTCTAAGCATTCTTAGGAACCAGTAGTTGTTAAATCCTTGGGCACATTGTCATTTATGCCAGGGTTATCTTGGCCAAAATGAATGTGCCTAAGGTAGGCGTCTACCAGTACCTAACTCAATACACGCCTAAACTCTACCCCAATTCCACACCTAATTATGCCTATTTGCCGGTAGGTGCCTCAGTGTAGATGCCTAAATCAAGTGGTAGGTGCCTACTAGCAAATTAAGTTTTCATCGTTTTTTTTTGTTGTTTTTTTTAATGGTGCTTTCAATTATCAGTGCCGATTAAGTGAATTCAAAAAAATAAATTAGGCACCTAGATTTGCTTGATATGCTGATCTAGGCACCTAACTGTAGGCATTTTTTTTATAGAATCAGGGTCTCACTGCCTTCTATTTAAGAGGCGCTAAAGGCTCCTGTGTTATGGGTGCACTAACCAGTTAGTGCACAGGTGATGTCAGTACACTAGCTGAATAATAATAATAATAATAACTTTATTTTTCTATACCGCCATAATCAGACGACTTCTAGGCGGTTCACATCGAAGAAGGCTGGACATTCAGCAAATTACAAATGCATGAGGGGAAAGTTACAGAAGAAAAAGGGTTGTAAGGGGAGGGAATGTAAGAGGGGTGGGAATTGCATGAGAGATTGCTTCGGGATTGTAGGGGGAAAAAGCATAGTAAGCGTAGATCGGTCTGTTTAGGTAACGCTTCCACATCCATTTTCTGCCCCCAACATCCCCCCTCAAATATAATAATAAATACTATGTACTTAGCTTGCACAGATGGCAAAACTAATGCAGAACGATTTTGCACATCCTGCATTAAGCATGCATTTGCACTTAAGGCATCTTACTAAAATTGTTCCTTATATAATACTGTAGAAAATGTTATTAAATATGCTGAATAGTCAGATATATTCTGAATATTATTCTATCCTTTTTATTTTTAGAAAAATATCAACATTACCTTGGATCACAAATGCACAATTTTCCAGAATTTAAATGGAGCTGTTGGTATGAATTTTCTAATATACATTACACATACTTCTGTTTCTACTAATTGAAGATCAGTTGCTCTTTTTAAAGCTCTTTTCTGTCAATTATTAATTTAAAATGTGCTAAATTTAATTATCAGTTTGAAAGCTAGCTAGAATTTGAAATAAATAATTAGTGAATTTGTTTGCATATTTTCATGCAGATGAAGTTTCATTAATATTTGAAGAAGGAAAAGCAAGAGCTAAGAATTTGGCATATGAAACTATGCCAGTCCTTATTCATGGGAATGGACCAACTAAGGTGTGTAAGAGCTTTTGGATTGGAGTTGCTATTTTTGAACAGTAGAGGCAGAATCATTTCAGTTTTATCAGTGTTACTCGGACATTTCTGCACCATGTACTAAGACTATGGTGAAGACAAATAATACAAACAAGTTCATATAAAATTAAATCCCCCCCTCCTCCAGTATTTAAATACCACAGTCAGTATTGCCTGCAAATGCTGCCCACAACTTTTAAATTTATACCCAGATAGTCAATGCTGGGCCTTTTCTAGATACTGATGCTGAATATCTGGAGGGCTTCTGCTGGGGGGATGGTGGCAGGAGGGAGTGGGCATTCCTCCTGCCCCACTGCTGCGGAAAGGGTTCAAGAGTTCGGGGGCAATAGGGATTGGGATTGGGCGCCTGCCTTGGTGTTTTTTTATATATATAGAAAACGTGTGTCCCAATTGGCTGGTTAGACAGCAGTAGGATGCCTACTGCCGCCTACAATCGGGACTCCGTTTGTAGAATCTGCCCCTGAAAGCCTGACAATTCCAGTATCAAAAACATTTTGGTTCGGCATAAACATCCAGCATATAAGGGGGAACTAGTGACAGTAGCGAAATGAGGGTGACCAGCGCCCTTCTTGCCTGCCCCCCTACCAAACACCCGCACCCCTTCACCGTACCTTTTTAACTTAGGCGCGAGCAGCGACAAATTTGCTGCCCGTGTCAGCTTCAGAGCTCTCTCTGGAAGTGATGTCAGAGAAAGTGCCAAAGCCGATGCGGGCAGCAAGTTCATCGCTGCTCAAGTGCCAAAATTAAAAAGGTACGGGGAAGGGACAAGGACATGTTCGGAAGGAGGAGGAATGGGAAGGGGGGTGCCGAGAGGAGGAGGGGTGCTAGCGTCCCGAGGAAGTCTGTGCCCGGGGTGGACTACCCCCCTCGCCCCCCCCCCTTACTACAGATTTTGCCTTGCATTCTTATACTGAATAACTTTGACAATGGCATAATGAAATGACACAACCTTAAAACTTTCCTTTTCAAAGATGCCTACCAATAATGCACTTAGGAACCTATTAAAGGGGGGAAAATGCTTTTAAGAAGTGACATTCCCATCTCCCTTCTGTTACTTCCTATCCCTCTATCCTCCTTTTTATTTTTATTTACCTATTGTAATTAAAACTTCCCTATTCAGCACATTTCTGTACCATGTACTAAGACTTATGGTAAAGAAAAATAATACAAACAAGTTCATATAAAATTAAATCACGAGAAACTGAAAATGTCATAACAGACATAATTACACAGTGTGTGTAACACATACAAATATGAAAGCATGAACGTGGAATGCTTGGGTTTTAGTAATGCATTTAATAAAATATGGAGCCCGTTGACTGCATTTGTTAATATGCAATAATAGTAATGTATTTTTCTTTCTTAGATTTCCTTACACATCAAGGGTGGGTGGGGGGGGGAGGGGAGGGAAGGATATTTTGAGGAGTTAATTATTTGAGTATAATGCTATATAAACAATATGATTTAATGTATTCATAATTGAGAGGGGGTGGGGGAAATGGTTGTTTTTGCTATTCTATTTGTGTATTGTGGTGCATTTTATGTAATCTTCTAATGTTAAATTACTTGTAATGCACTGTTAAAGTTTAAAAAACAATAAAGAATTTATTTTAAAAAAAAAAACTTCCCTATTCCCCAGTTCCTTTCGTTTCTAATAAGTCTAATTTTGTCATAGTCCTAGTTTTACCCCCCTCTTTATTTTATTTTAACCAAAGTTTTATAATTAGATTTGTCCAATTTTTAATATTGTAAACCGTCCAGATACATGTGATGGTCGGTATATCAAGCCATAAATAAACTTGAAACTTGAAACTTTTCGTTTTCAGGTGATAAAAGGTGTGCATCTATTTTCTAGATTCAGCTAAACTATTTTGGCAACTATATCCCTAACGTTTGGACACATGAAACTGGATGTGGAATTTGTGACTTGAATCTCGTAGATTTGTCAACATTAGATGTAAGTACTACTGGTGCTATTTATGTAGCGGTAATACTCTATGCAGCACTGTACTGATGCACATAAGAGAGAATTTCTTCTTCAGAAACTTATAGCCTAGTCAACACGTAGACAAGAGGTTTCAGAACATGTATTTATTAAAAAAAAAAAAGGGTTCCTTTTACTAAGCTGCGTTAGGGCATTAACACACGGAATAGCGCGCGCTAGACGCTAATGCCAACATTGAGCTGGTGTTAGTTCTAGACGCGTAGCGCGGGCTTAGCATGTGCTAAAATGCTGTGTGCGCGTAAAAACGCTAACGCAGCTTAGTAAAAGGAGCCCATAGTTAAAGCCAACAAGTCTGTAATCAAGGAGAATTAGGATATAAGATCTAAGGTACACTCAGGTAGGTCTTTAGATGGCACGAATATTGCTAGAGGAGTCACACAACAAGGAAGCAACCAGGATCCACAGAAGCCAAAGAAGTGTTGTAACAAATCAGTCCACTTCTGTGCTGGATTGAAAGGAGCTGTTTTTACCCAATTGGTCATTCTAGTCCAAATACACCTTTTTGACTTTTGTGTTCATGATGCAGTACATTTAGAGATGAAACATAGGTGTGTCAAGCCTTGGTTTGTAGTATGTTCATAAGTATTGTCTATACCAGGGGTGCCCAACGCGTCGATCGCGATCGACCGGTAGCTCAGGAAGGCAACGTGAGTCGATCGCAGAGCCCATCCCGGGCTCTGTGATAGACTCGTGTTGCCGTCCCGATCTACCGGGCCTATCAGCCTTCCTCTCCCCAACGTCAAAGACTCCGACGCCGGGCATTAGGCTGTTTTTGTCATTTCGGGGGGGGGGGGGGGGTGGCGTGGCGGCGGCGGCAGCAGCAACAGCCTGAAAAAGAAATCATCCTGGCCCGGGTCGGTGTCATACTCCCGAACTTCTACCTCTTCCAGCAACCCTCTCCCTTCTACCTGCTTCCGGCCACACCCCCTGCTCTGCGGCTCTCTTCGGCAACTCAGCAGCAGCGATCGACACAAGCTTCTGACGTCGGGGCCTACCCTCTGCGAGTCCCGCTTGTTTCAACTTCCTTTTTCTACAAAGGCGGGACTCGTAGAGGGAAGGCTTGTCTTGATCACCGCTGCTGACGAGTTGCTTAAGAGAGCCGCGGAGCAGGGGGGGTTTTGCCAGGTGCAGGTAGAAGGGAGAGGGCCAGATGCAGGACTCGTGGGTGAGAGAGCAGAAGAGAGAGAGAAAGAGAGAGGGAAGGGAAACAAAAGGAAATATTTCATACTGGGCTGGGCCGGAGTGGAGGGAGGGTGAAAAGATTCTGGCTACAGGGTGCATTAACAAAGGAAAAGGGGGGAAAGCTGAAAATGGAGATAGTGACACAAAGAAGAGAAAGAGTAAGCAGGACCTACTGAATAATAGAGATACAGAGGGGACATGAAGAGGAGGTGAAATAGACACATAGAAGTAATGCTGAAAAAGTGTGTGTGGGGGGGGAGGTAAAGACATTGAAAGGGCAAATGGTGAACATGGGGTAAAGACAAGGACAGAGACAAATGAAGATTCTGAAAAAGTGGTGAGATAGGGATATAGGTGAGATGGACACAAAGAAGGGTGATGCTGGAAAATAGATGGAATGGTAATTCTGACAGACACAGAAGGGAAATGCTGGATCAAGGAGAGATGGGGCTCAGGCTGGATGGAATGAGGAGAAATGCCTTGTTGGCCCGGAACTTCCTCTCCTACGTCAGAATTGATGTCAGGGAGCGGAATGCTGGTCAGCGCGATGCTTCTGCAGGGAAAGCTTGGGACGGCGGTGGCTTGGGGGCTGTTCCCCGATGGCGTTGGCAGCAAACCGAGTGGCTTGGGGGAGGGCACGGAGAAAGAAAGAAAGGGGGCAGACAGGGAGACAGAAAGAAGGGGGAACAGGGAGACAGAAAGAAAAAGTTGGGGGAGAGAATGAGGTCTGGAGGAGAGGAAACATACAGGAGGCTGAAAGAAAGGAAGAAAGATTGGATGCACAGTCAGAAGAATAAAGTGCAACCAGAGACTCATGAAATCACCAAACAGCAAAGGTAGGAAAAATGATTTTATTTTCAATTTAGTGATCAAAATGTGTCGGTTTTGAGAATTTATATCTGCTGTCTATATTTTGCACTATGGCTCCCTTTTACTAAACCGCAATAGCGGGAGCCTATGAGCATTGAGAGCAGCATGAAGCATTCAGCGTAACTCCCTGTGCTAAAACCTACTATTGTGGTTTAGTAAAAAGGGAGGGAGTGTATTTGTCTATTTTTGTATTTTGTTACTGAGGTGACATTGCATAGAGTCATCTGCCGTGACCTCTTTGAAAAAACCCGGAATATGAATAATTAACATTTTCTCTGCCTTTCAGTGTGCTTTGTGTTTTTTTTTTAATTTTATTGTTGGTAGATCATTTTGACTTAGTCATTATAAAAGTAGCTCATAAGCCCATAAAGTGTGGGCACCCCTGGTCTATACAGTAATTTTTTTTATTTTTTTTCAGCATTCACTTTGGTTTGCTTTTGGTTTGTGATCTACTGTGTTCCTTTGGATATTGCTAGACAAGGTCATGATGCAATTATTCAGGAAGGCTCCTCCAGGCATAAGATGCAGCCAGGTGGAACAGCAAAGTTTGGGTTAGGCATTGGGGGTAGGAGGAGAAGAACGAAAATAAAAGTAGTTTCCTGATGAACAAAAGTTGGAAGGAGACAGAATAATAGAAGAGGTAAGGAGGAGCTGCAAAGTGAATTCACTTGTAGGCAAACAAAAATCTTGAGCTTATATGGAAGTGGATTAGGAACCTGATCAAAGTGAGGCTAAAACAAATGAAGGCACTGAACACAGCAGATTCTGGAACCAAGCAGTTTATTCAGCTCAACATAGAGAAGCATCACAGGAAAAGATCCAACATGGCTGTGTTTCGCAAACAAAATCTTGTAGCATAAGGAAGGGGAATTGAGAGAGACTGGTGGGGATATCATTGCCACACATTAGTTGGCAGTGTTGGTATTTTTGCTGGATCTCCTTCAGCCTGTTTAGGTCTTTACTGACAATCGTACCTCTTGATATTAGACTGGAGCTATCCTCCCCCAAAAAAAAATTGAAATTGCTTTGAAGCTCATTTTTCCATAAAGCTTTTCCTCTTTAGGCCTCTCTCCCTTTCTGCAGGGTGAATTCCTAAAAGGGGAAGATCTGGGTAGACTTTCTAGGGTGGGGGACCAAATGTGCTATTAAGTGGCTTGCAGATTAATCTGTGGGTTTATAATGCTGGATGAGCCAGCAAAGATTGGTTTGGGGGGGATAGGGTTAATTAGATATTAGCAGGTAGGTAGGAGAATGGGTAGTGGGTTGTTAGGCAAGTTAGGTAACGGGAGGGATGGAAATAAAAGGGTAAGGATAGGCAGGAGAGTGAGTGAGGATTGGCTAGGGAATGAGGCTCTGGGATTGGAGGATTATTCAGAGGAGAATTGGCGGGCAGGGGAGAATTAGGGGTTTGGAGGGAGTGAGGGAAGGTTAGGGATGGTGAGAAAATTGTCCCGCCCTTCCCTATTTTGTGGGTTCTCTCTTTGGAAGGTTTTTGTTTTGGGGGTGGGGTGGGGGGTGGGGTTGGTCGCAGTTTTGTCGCGGAAAAAATTATATGTTGGGGAAACAATTTTGGATCAGTGTGGCTATGCAACAAATTTGGTGACTAAATTTTGTAACTGCTCATGTGCGATGCCGCCATGGGTGACGGCTGGACTCTGTGGCATCGCGAGTCTTGCTGTAAGGGAATTGTGGAATGGGGGAGAATTTTGGAAGAGGAGCTAGTTTGACACCGAGTAGCTCCAGAATTTTGTGAATAAGCTACACTGTTTTTTGAAAATGTGGATTAGTTGATTTTATGAAGGTTTGTTCTTAATGACAATAAAGCTGCGGCTCATTTTTGCCACTATATCTGAGTTGGTGTATTTTATTGTGAACAATCTGAGCGTGGTGCGAATTCCAGTGTTATATTTTCCACCTTTTCATAAAATTGTATGCATCTTGTACCTTTTTTTTTTTTTTCTTTTTATTAACTAGCTTTTAAACAGCATAGATATTATATAATTTGTGGTTTATTAATCTTAATAAGCCAGTAAGATAGTGAGAGTTGTACCTGCCACACTATACAGGTTACTTCTCTATATGGCTTTGTTTAGGTTTGTACCTGATGTTCCATGCATGATACCTTCATCTGTGCTTTTTATTTTTAACATGTGAGTGTCATTTACGTTTTGCTTTAATTCCATCCTTATGCTATGTAAGGATCCCCTGTGTTTATTCTATGTCTTTTTTTAAAAAAAATTCAGTCACTGCTTTTGTCCCCACCATCTAATAGGAAGGCATTTTGGGCATCTACCAGTCTTTCCATGGAAAAGTATTTCCTGATGTTGTGCTTTAAGCTTACCTCCTTGCAGCTTCATTTAAAGTCCTCTAGTTCTATAGCTTCCCTGCTAACATAAAATTATAATATTGAATCTCTATAACCACATCTGGTATGAGGCATGGTTAACCTATGTTGAACAGATTTGTGCATCCCTAGTGGTAACCCAAAATTCCGAAGGAGTGGCTAGAATTGCAGATGTATGGTATGACGTAATACACTCTATATTAAATTGATGCTAGAAAATCATGAATGGAAATTTGTGCTCATAGTTCAGCTTTACTTGATTTTAGATGTCTTATTTCAAAGCTAGCATTTCAGGAGGAAGTTTGTAGACTTCACTTTGGAATAACTTATTTTTACCCATTGACTTTGCATCAAGTTGCTTCATGTCCAGAGTACACAAGAGACTTTTGCATCTGTTCTTTGTGTGGATACATTTTGTAAGGAAAATAATGTGTAAACTTACAATCATACATAACACTTACTGATCCTGACCAAAACATGCTCCTGAAAACATGTACCTTTTAGCTATATTAAGGAAGGGCAATTTTTTTTTTTAATAAAACACTGTTAGCTCTTGTAAATGGCTCTGAAAATTGTTCTCCTCCCCGCATAGAAGCTAAAAAGATTTGTGAACTTTTCAACTTCAGTCTCTGGAAAGGGAGGATTAAAAACAGATGTGTTTTTTCTAAATGTTAACTCTATAGCATATATGTTTGTGGGGGTAGGGGTATAGATGTGTATATATTCCTAGGTATAAATACAAATGTATATATCACCAGGGATATCTCACTTTTTTTTTTCAACAGTGGAATGCTTGATCAGAAATCTGTGTGCAGACCATGTAAACTTTTATTTATAATGAGACACAGGAATGAAAATGCATATATTTGTGGGCCATATAAATATTTTAGTATGTTATAGCATGGTTTATACTTAACAAATGCCACAAGAGATTCCAGAATTTTAATAGAATAGATAACATATATGTCGCGTACGCAAGAGACTGCCAGTGTCAAAACAGGGAAAAAGTTAAGTTTCCAGTATAATGAGGGGGGTTACAACCCCACAAACCCCCCCCCCCACAACGCCGGTGCGATCTGTATTCAGTAAAGTGGGGGGGTTCCCCACCAACACCCCCCGTCGGAGCCCCTTAAAACACTGTTTTTCTTTGGCGCGGGCTTCCGCCTTGCGCTCAGTTGTCTCGGCGCACCTTTGTCGGCGCACGCTTTTGACTATGAACAGTTTTATGCAGTTAGATTTAACCATTTTCAGTCACAGTTTTAGTCAGTTGTGTGCTGATTATCTGGATAAACCTTACGGGTTAAATTAACCAGTAGGTTTACCACTTAGCAGCACTTTGACTACCTGCTTCATAAATGTCTTTGCAAATTGTCCTTTATGAAGATAAATTGCAATTTTCTTGTTTAAATTGGCTGTTTGAACATTGCCTTTTGGTATTGTTTTACTATTTTTAAACCTGGCCAAGAATATGAAAGGTCACTGCAAATAAGCTGGTTTGCACATGTATTTTTCCAGTAAAATTCTAGCCACATAAAAAGCAAGTTGCAAGTGACATCTGTGCAAAGTTCTTTGGCTGTGACATATGTTCTTTGCCTGTGACATATGTCAGAGGGAGAAAATTGAAAATTGATGCAAAGTCTACAGGTTTAAAGTACCTGCAAACATTTGGCCTTCAGGTTTGTGAAACAAAATAATCGTACACATTTTGAGAAACAAGCTGTTTTCTCATGAAATAGAGACAGGTATTCAACATGGAATAAAATGTACAGAATCCCTCCCTTGGATAAGTATCTTTAAATATGATTGCTCATTCCACAGCAAGAATTAATCCCACTTTTAAGCCAAGATATGTTGGGTTCGATCCTAATCTCTAATTTATTGTGTTCTTCTTTTGCTTTCTGGCGCTGTTAAGATGAAATAACATTCAGACCGTGCACTAAGGAGCACTTAGAACAGGGGTCTCCAATCTATTTCACCTTGAGTGCTGCAAAATGGTAATGAGAAAGCTCTGAGGGTCGTAAATACTCCTCTCCCCCTGTTTGGCATCCTCCCACGCACACCATCACCCCGCCAGTTGGCATCCACCCACCTGTCTCAATTCTTCAGACCTTCCACAAATTTAGAAATGTTGCTTCTCCAGCCCTTCCATTTCCCCCCCACACATATGGTTTGTCCTTCACCTACTTTCTTTCAAACCCTCCTCCTTTCAGCCTTCACCCACTCTTTTTCTTAACCCCCCTTCAGCCTTTACCAACTCTCTCTCAACCTCCCCCTTTGGACCCCTCTTCAACCTTCACTCGCTCTCATTCAAGCCCACCTTCAGCCTTCACCCACTCTCTCACAGTCCCTCTTCTTGGCATTACCCCCCAAAAACCTCACTGCGAGACAAACAGCTCAAGCAGTGCAGTGACTTTGAAGTCAGTGTTGGTGTCCGGCGTCTCGTTAGACGCTTTCACTTCCGGCAGCGTGAACTTGAAGTGAAAGGCAAAGTCAGCCTGGGCCACCTTGAGGAGCATTGGGGTCACATGTTGGCTTAAAAATTATTTTTGATCAGATCAGTTTCACCCAAAATAATTGAGGCTATGTATGCATGTATTGTTTGTGAATGCATTCTGTCTTACATGATAGATCAAAGGATGAACTAGAATACGACTAATAATAATATTTTATTTTTATATACCGCCAAAGTAGTTTGAGGCAGTTTACAATAAGAAGAGCTGGACATTCAGTGAAAAAATAAACAATGAAGTCTTTGAATACATGAATATTTGTAGGGAGGAAGGAGGACAGAGTAAGTCACATTGTAGGGGCATCTATTACATGTAAGTAGAATACAGGGATAAGGCATTATGAGTTCTTGGTTACAAATCGGTTAAACAGGTTGGTTTTAATTAGTTTTCTGAAGTTGAGGTAGGAGGAGGAATGCTTGATGATGTTACCTAGCCAGCCGTTCTGTTGACTTGCTTGGAAAGCAAGAGTTCTGTCTAGGAATCTTTTGTATCGGCAGGTTTTTATAATAGGGTGGCTAAACATATATATTCTGCGTGTAGGGCTGGTGGAACAATCCAGTTTAAAATAGGAGATCAGGTATACTAAGAATTTATCATTTAAGGGCAATTCTATAACTGGACATCCGCATTTATGAGTTCTTTGCACTTGGAAATTTTGCAGAATTCTAGCACTTACTTGCTTAAGTATAGACTTACCCACAAAAGTACCAGCAGGGTAGCTCAGCACTATTCTATCTTGGTGCACATAAGTAGCATAGTACATAAATGTAATGGTTAGACACATAGGTAGGGCATATTTAAGTACAATCCTCCATTCTCAGCATCCTGGATTACTGCAACATCATCTATTTGGGCTGCATGAAGAAAACCACCAGGAGACTAAAACTGATTCAGAACACCGCCGTCTGCCTTATATTTGGCTTAAACAAATGGGAACACATCACCCCCTTCTACCATAATCTGCACTGGTTACCATTTGAGTCCAGAGTCCTATTCAAGTTCGCATGCCTCTGCTACAAAACAGTATTTGGTATATCCCCGAGCTACCTCTACCCACATTTCAATCTAAATTACAACAATAAGAGCTCCTGCAGAATTCATCTGTTTGCCTTCCCATCCCTAAAACTATGTTATTTCAAAAGGTTCCTTGTCAAAACCTTCTCCTTCCAGGCAGCTAAACTGAACCCATGGCTAGCCCAAATTGTGCTCGACCCCCCCCCCCCCCACCTACTTTGACTTCAGAAAAAAAACTCAAAACACACTTATTCCACGGATAGAACCCTTAACACACCCTCTTCTTCTTCTTCAACTCCCCTCAATGTAAGTGAACCTCCACCTACTCCTTCTTATTGTACTCTCCTAACCTGTTAACTTTAATGACCTGTATTTTTCCTGTAAATAAATATTACCTTCCTATTGTACACTCTTGTATATTTCTGTCAACTTCAATGACCTGTACATTTCTAAACTGTTAACTCCAATGATTTCATTGTTTGTAACCTAATTAATTGATGTGAACCGCCTAGAACTCCCTGGGTATGGCGGCATACAAAATAAAGTTATTATTATTATTATATTTATTTACTCACATGTATATACCATTTTCCTGGCTACAAATATCATTCAAAATGGTTTGCAAATCACAAAGAAAACCAATAAAAGATGTAACATGTAGAATACTGTAAATTACCTATTTCTGTTTTTACCTGCACCCAGTTATGCCTAAATATAAGGTATGCTGATGGTGTATGCTAATTTTCTGTAATGGAATCTGGGCCCTCAACTTGTGGTATTCCTAAAAGAAAGTACCCTGATGTTGAATTGATCCCTTAAAGAGTAATTCCATAAACTAAGTGCTAACATCTCCACATGTAAATGTTTAGATTACTTGCATGCACTCATGCTTGTGTGCTTATATTCCACTATGTTGCCTGTGATATTTTGCAAACTCTGCTTAACTTGCATAGTGTATATACAGGGGCAGAGCATGTGCAGGCCATAGGAGGGACTTCTACTTATGCATGCATCTTACCATCTCTGGTGCAGTTAAGTGCTTTAGCTTATGCCAGCTCTATGGCAGATGTAAGTGTGGGCACTTAAATGTTAAAGAGTGAGGCGGCTAACGATAGGAAGTCTGAAGACTGTATATAAGTTTGATAGCAGTCGTGATTCACTACGGTTGGATACAACCCTTCAGATAATTGACTTTTGAACACGTGTTTTGACTTCAATAAATTTGTTCTCGTATATCTAAGTGCCATAGATTCCAGCAAATGATTTAAGACTATTTAAAGAGACTCTGTTATAAGTTGCGAATGAGTTTTCATCTGGTTGCTATACCCCCCCTCCCTGATACTAATATTTACTGTTGTATTGATAAAAAGAAAAAATGTAAAAAGAAATAATAACAAGCAATTAGATGAAAAAAATGATAACAGGGAGGGCAGTGGTTTTTGGCCGGTGATTAAAATCAGGAGCAATCACGAAGTGTGATATTAACACCGGATGGTGTATAAGCTCCAGAGTTGAGGTCTTTTCTCCACCTTAAGATAGAAGACCTACTTAAAATAGAAGATACAGTATATTCTGATATAATAAGAAATTATTGTCTGGATTTATGGTACTAGTCTAATGGATTAGAAAAATATTTATCAGTTTATACTGCTGGTTCCATTATTTGTGAATTAAATCACCTAAATGTTAGACACATTGATATTAGGTTATGCTAGTAGTCTATAAAAGGATCTAGGGGTAACAAGAGGAAAAATTGGAAATTCTTAGAGCACAAAATCAGCTCCTAATGAAAGAAAATGGTAACATTAATTTCAAGATGGAAGTCTTGCAAAATATCACATGGAGACAAAATTTAAGATTGATTAATTTTCCTAAATCAATAACTATTTCAATAACGATATCTCTCAGAGATTCTGAAAATCCCACAGAACTCTTTTCCACCCATTTCTAAAATGTATTACATTTCCTTGGGAAAGAAGAGAACTCTGGAAGAGCATCAGGAACCTGTACTAGATCTATTGGACTTGACGAATTTAATAGAAAAATCAGATTCAGAACAATTTACATTTGCTACATTATTTGTGCAATTAGCTTTAGATTCAGATAGAGATTGGTTATTGAAGCTGTTTTTCAAATATAAAGATGTTTTGTTTCTGAATCAAAAAATAAGAATGTTTCCAGATGTGTCTAGATTAACGCAAAAAACGAGGAAACAATTTTTGCTATTGAGACCCAAGGTTTTAAAACTGGGAGCTAGTTTTGTATTAAGGTTTCCCTGTAAATGTTTAATTAATTTCAAGGGGGCCAGGTATATCTTTTTTGACTCAACACAGTTGACGAGATTTATTTTGGAAAATGAGGTGAGGTCTGCTAGTACCCCTGTCAATATCCAGGAATGAAAGTCTAGATTAGGTCTATTTCAGGCGATCATCATTTTCCTTAATAAGTGAGGGAGTAAATTAGTCTTCGGTCTTTATGGAATTCCTCCTTTATTTTATTGTGGATTAACAAACAGTTTAAACATGATTATTTTACCTTATTATTTTATTTCTTTTGTGATTTGATATAAGTTGGATACTGTTGATTGCATATGATTATTATTGTCATAAAAAAATTGAAACTCAATAAAGAAGTAATGATAGAAAAAAAAAAAAAGGATCTAGGGGTCTGATTTTGTAAGCGGCACCTAACTTGTAGGTGTGGTTGTCAATCAACCGCTAGGTGCCATTTATAGAATCACATCTAGCAGGTCCCATAAGCATCCTAGTGTTAGGCGCCAATAATGTAGGCCAAGGATTTCCTGTCCTACTTTACAAGTGTCTAACACAGGCACCTACCAGCACCTAAGTCATACCTCACCTGTTCTCCACCCTTAACCACACCTACTTTTTGGATAGGCACAGGTAGGTGGTGTCTGCTAGTGCCTAGATGTAGGCGCCAAACTGAGTTCCGCATGGATTTCTTAGTTCTCAATTCAAATCATTTTTTTTTAATTGATTTAAAACAACATGACTAATTATCAAACCAATTAAGATAATTTAACAAAATGTAGAATCTGCGTGGAATTTGGCTAGGTGCGTGTGGATCTAGGCACCACTTACAGAATCTTGCCCTAAGTGCCTACGTTCTGTTACAGAATAGGCTTCTACCATGCACCCTTGGTGGTGCCTAGTTATAGAATTGTCCTCTTAGTGGGTAATTCTATTAAGAGTGGCAACATTTAGGCACCAAGAATGCAAATAAATGACCGGACTAGCGCTGGCTGCACATGATGCTCAGAGGGCATCGGTGCAGAGAACTACGTGGGCGCTGAAGATCAGCTCAAATTGTATGTAGATGTGTTCAAACGAGCTGCTTAGATATTCTCTCCCAAAGCTCAGGAACAGCACACTCATCAAACTGTGCCCTTACTACAGGAACCCTAACACCAGTTCCGAGCTGGCATTATTTTAGAATTGGAACAGGGAGCTTTTTCTTGGGGATTGGGCTTGTTCTAAAATCAGTGCAATTGAGTTGAAATGCTTCGGAACCCGTGCGGGATGGGCTGGAACAGTGCCAGGCAGATGGAAATTAGTATCAGATCAGCGGCAGCACTGGCTCAGTTGCAGGATGGCTCTGGCTTAATCAAAGAAGTGGTGCAGATCTGCAGGCGGAGCCTCTTCCCTGCCTCTCTGACCATTAGGAGTTAACCAGTTCTTCTGTCTCTTGGCAGGGCAGAGCCTGTACTCTGCTTTTCCCAGGAGTGAGTGCTAAGGAGGGTGGGATCCTTGTGAAGTTGAACCAACTTGCATTACGGGGCTGTCTTCTTCCTGGCTCCTGGGCATGTGCACAAGACCTGTGCTTACCGCTCAGATCGTGTGTGCATGAGCCGGGCATGTTTCCTTCTCCTTAACGAAAAATAACTTCCCAATGCTCATCACTAATAGCAATATATAAGAACAGTCCAAACTCCACTCGTATGAAGGGGTCTCAATTCAGTCCAAGCATCTCTCTTCTATTGAACTAGTTATTTCATTAATGTGAAAACAAACTTTCTTATCGTGCAGGAAAAGACCTCACTGATAAGGACTACTACCCTTCATAGTCTAATTGACAGTCACTGCCATTCCACTCCTTATCTCTGAGGTCTTTTCCTGCACGATAAGAAAGTTTGTTTTCGCATTAATGAAATAACTAGTTCAATAGAAGAGAGATGCTTGGACTGAATTGAGACCCCTTCATACGAGTAGAGTTTGGACTGTTGTTATATATTTGATTATTTATACAACTCATTTATAACTTTTGAAGCATCACTAATAGCACACATATGATTTGCATGCTATTAATGTTGAACATTGGGACGTTATTTTTTCATTGCTGTTTGCCGCGGTATTCTCCTGTGCTGTAGAGAACAGAACAGGAGTTCTGAGCATCTGGCTGTTAGTATCTAGTTATCTGACAGCACAGCGTGGTCAACCTTCTTTCCAAACCAGCAAAATCTGCAGTGGCATTCTGTATTTTCAGATCTGTGAAATAAAAGTGAGTGTGTGTGTATAAGTAAGCATGCTTTCCAAATATTACTTTAAAGTGGTTTTACATTGCACTTCTAGATTGTATACAGTGTGTTTGAAATCAGCTGCAAGAATTTTTTCTTTTGCAAATATTTATAAGCGCGTCCTGTTATTTTAAACAGAAAATGAACTGCATCAGTGAGAATGTTTCAAATGTTTATTTCATTCTTAAGCAAAATCTTATTTAGGTAAACACATACAAGTTTATTTTTAGTATAATATATCTACTGGTGCTTCAAGATTGGAAACTTGGAGCTACATTGTTATTATAATGAATTATATTAATCTCCTAAAGTGTGACTCTCTACTGTTTACTAGCCTTCATTTTTTTTTTCTTCATGTACAGCAGTGGTTCTCAGTCTAATATTCAGGACATAGGCATTCAGTCTGGTTCTCAGCATGTGTGCAATATAAGGAATATGTCTAAGATAGATTTGCATGCACTGGCTCCATTGTATGCAAAACAATATTCATTGTAGAGTTCTTGAAAACCAGATTGACTGGGTATGACCTTTCAACCTTAGAGACTGGGTGAAACCACTAATATAAATAGAACATTTCCATATTTGAGAACCTGCAAGGTGTCTACTGTGCTGTGTATAAACAGTAGAGGAGTGCATGTCCAAAGAAAGATGTTTTGTTTAGTTTTTTTGGTGTGTGCTCATTTTAAGGCAGGGATCTCAAAGTCATAAGAACATAAGCAATGCCTCCGCTGGGTCAGATCCGAGGTCCATCGTGCCCAGCAGCCCGCTCACGCGGCGGCCCAACAGGTCCAGGACCTGTGCAGTAATCCTCTATCTATACCCCTCTATCCCCTTTTCCCGCAGGAAATTGTCCAATCCTTTCTTGAACCCCAGTACCGTACTCTGCGCATTCCAGGTGTCCACCACATGTTGGGTAAAGAAGAACTTCCTAGCATTTGTTTTGAATCTGTCCCCTTTCAACTTTTCCGAATGCCCTCTTGTTCTTTTATTATTTGAAAGTTTGAATAATCTGTCCCTCTCTATGCCCTTCATGATCTTGTAAGACTCTATCATATCCCCTATAAGTCTCCTCTTCTCCAGGGAATAGAGACCCAGTTTCTCCAATCTTTCTCTCTCTCTCTCTTTCTCTCTCTCTCTCTCTCTCTCTATTTCTCTCTGTCACCCTTTCTCTCTCTCTTTCTGTCCCTCTCTACTCTCTCTATGCCCTTCATGATCTTCTAAGTCTTTATCATATCCCCTCTAAGTCTCCTCTTCTCCAGGGAAAAGAGACCCAGTTTCTCCAATCTCTCAGCGTATGAAAGGTTTTCAATCCCTTTGATCAGACGTGTCGCTCTCCTCTGAATCCTCTCGAGTAACGCCATATCCTTCTTAAGGTACGGCGACCAATATTGTACGCAGTACTCCAGATGTGGACGCACCATCGCCCAATACAACGGCAGGATAACACCTTTTGTTCTGGTTGTAGTATGCATTGAAAGCAGTGCATGCACATAGATCCCATGCATATTCAATGGGGAAATCCTGAAAACCTGACTGGATTGCGGCCCTCAAAGAGGGACTTTGAAACCCCTGTTTTAAGGCATCTTTTCATATTAATTTCATTTAGTCACTCTTTGCATACACATTAACTAGGGAATTTTATATATGGCATGTAGCATTATGCACTGTTTTTGCACTAATGTTTTGGCACAGAAAAGCATTATAATGAAAGAAAGGCACACAGGAAAATATGAACAACACTTACATGTTCCGCTATAGAATAGCACCTTACCTCCTCTTTTACTAATGTGTGCTATGCTTTGTAGCTCGCGATAAATATTGGCGCGTGCTAATAACACGCTAAATGCTAACACGTGCATGTTATCCTATGGACGCATTAGCGGTTAGCGCACGCGTTGATTTAGCTTGTGCTAAACGCACGCTAAAACGCTTAGTGCATCTTAGTAAAAGAGGGCCTAAAGGCTCCTTTTATCAAGGCGTGCTACGGGGGTTAGCGCGTCGGACATTTCATCATGTGCTAACCCCCGCGGCAGCCTAAAATCCTAATGCCTCGTCAATGGAGGCGTTAGGTACTAGCGCTGCAGGTGGTTTAACGCGCGGTATTCCACACGTTAAACCGCTACCGCGCCTTTGTAAAAGGACCCCTAAGTGTTTCTGCACAGATCTGTAAAGGGAGTATAATGATGGAAGAGACATAGATGGATCAGAGTATTCCCTTAAAATGCATGCAGTGTTATAGAATTCAGGGATCTACACACAAATTGACAGCGGGATTTACGTCTGGTTTCAGTTGGTGTAAATGCTTGCGCCCAAAGCTGCGTGTGGATTCTAGCGCTAAGTATAATTCTATAAAGCTCCCTTTATAGAATACTGTTCAGTGCTGATTTTTTTTTTTCCAGCGCCATGTACAGAGCATTTTTAAGCTCACAAATTGTATGTGTATTAATTCATAGATATATGCCCATATAATTGATTTGTATGCACATTAAGGGCTCCTTTTATCAAGTTGGGCTAGAGCAGAGGTGTCCAACCTACGGCCCGAGGGCTGTATGCAGCCCCATGAAGTATTTTGTGCGGCCCTGGTCAAGAGCGATGCAGTGTTTTCCTCTGCTGCCTCTGGGTGTTTACCGTCTTGCCGGCTCCCTCCTCTGTCTTGCTGCAGAGTTTGCGTATTTGTGCGGCCCCAGAAACATCTTTTTCAGCCAGTGCAGCCCAGGGAAGCCAAAAGGTTGGACACCCCTGGGCTAGAGGTTTTTAGTGCGGCCCGGCAAGATAAGTGCTCTGATGCTCATAGGAATTCTTTGAGTGTCAGAGCATTTACCATGCAGGCTCGCGCTATAAACCTCTTAATGCAGCTTGATAAAAAGGGCCCTGGATATGAAATTAATCGAGGATATAGAGAATATCACCTTGCGTGGGGACACTGTATTGATAGGTGACTTCAATATGCCTGATGTGGACTGGACCACACTTTCCTCTGCGTCCAACAGCAGCAGAAGGCTATTAAACTCTATTCAGGGAGCACGACTCAGGCAACTGGTATTGGAGCCAACAAGGGATCGGGCAATACTGGACCTGATACTTACCAATGGAGAAAGTGTCACAGAGGTCTCGGTGGGCGACAGGTTGGCCTCCAGTGACCACAACATGGTATGGTTCAATCTCAGGAAAGGTTTCACAAAATCTAACACATTAAACAAGGTCCTCAGCTTCAAGGACGCCAACTTCGAGGGCATGGGGGATTTCATCCATCAGGCGCTGCATAATCGAGCAGAAACAGATAATGTGGAAGTATTGTGGTCAACTCTAAAAGCTACCATACTAGAAGCAACCAACCGCTTTATTAAATTGGTAAGTAAACGGCGAAGAAACAATAAGCCACAGTGGTTCTCTGCAGAGATCTCAGACCTCATAAAAGAAAAGAAAAGAGCGTTCATATCTTATAAACAATCAGGAAAGCAGGACTCTAGGGAAGACTATCTGGTCAAGTCAAGAGCAGTCAAAACAAAGGGCAAAGAGGCCAAATTTAGAATGGAGGAGAATCTAGTGAAGAACATCAAGAAGGGCAATAAACCCCTCTTCAGGTATATTAGTGATAGAAACAGAAACACGGGATAGTACGCCTTAAGAAACCAGACGGGAACTATGTAGAATCGGACTCTGAAAAGGCTGAACTATTAAATGAATACTTCTGCTCAGTCTTCACCCGTGAGGTGCCGGGATCCGGCCCTCAGTTGCAGACAAGGGATAGCTCTGCAGACCCATTTCGAAATTTCGAGTTTACACCCAGCACTGTCCACTTTGAACTATCTAATCTCAAGGTTAACAAAGCAATGGGACCAGACAACCTACACCCCAGGGTACTCAGGGAATTAAGTGACGTCTTGGCGGAACCGCTATCCGCGCTCTTCAATCTCTCCCTTAGTACAGGTAAAGTCCCATTGGACTGGAAAACGGCTAACGTCATTCCACTCCACAAAAAAGGATGCAGGACGGAGGCTGCTAACTACAGACCAGTGAGTCTCACATCAATAGTGAGCAAGCTAATGGAAACTCTAATCAAACGCCAATTGGATACGATCTTAGACGAGGAGAATCTACGAGATACGCGTCAACATGGATTTACTAAGGGGAGGTCCTGCCAATCTAACCTAATCAGCTTCTTTGACTGTGTGACAGGGAAGCTGGATGTTGGGGAGTCCCTAGACATCGTATACTTGGATTTCAGCAAAGCATTCGATAGCGTGCCACACCGCAGGTTGTTGAACAAGATGAGCTCCTTAGGATTAGGAGACACATTGACAGCATGGGTTAGGGACTGGCTTGGAGGTAGGCTGCAGAGGGTGATGGTGAAATGCACCCCCTCCGAAAAGACGGAGGTGATCAGTGGTGTGCCACAGGGCTCGGTCTTGGGCCCGATCCTATTCAACATCTTCATAAGGGACTTGGCTGAGGGACTTCAAAGTAAAATAGCGCTATTCGCCGATGACACCAAACTATGCAATGTAGTAGGCAGGAACACGTCAGACCAAAGCACAGGGCCAGACGGAAATTCAATGCCTGACAGTATGGTGCATGACCTACTCCTACTGGAGCACTGGTCCAGGACCTGGCAACTCAGTTTCAATACCGAAAAATGTAAAGTCATGCACCTGGGCAGCCAAAATCCATGCAAGACGTACACCTTTAATGGGAAAATCCTACAAAGGACTGTAGCAGAACGTGACTTAGGGGTGATCATCAGTGAGGACATGAAGACTGCCAAGCAAGTGGAGAAAGCTTCATCTAAGGATAGACAAATCATAGGTTGTATACGTAGGGGTTTCGTCAGCCGGAAGCCCGAAGTCATTATGCCATTGTACAGATCCATGGTGAGACCCCATCTGGAGTACTGTGTACAATTTTGGAGGCCGCATTACCGCAAAGATGTGCTGAGACTTGAGTCGGTCCAGCGTATGGCCACCCGGATGGTCTCGGGGCTCAAGGATCTCCCGTATGAGGAAAGGCTGAAAAAATTGCAGCTATACTCTCTCGAGGAACGCAGAGAGAGGGGGGACATGATCGAGACGTTCAAATATCTCACGGGCCGTATAGAGGTGGAGGAGGATATCTTCTTTTTCAAAGGCCCCACGGCAACAAGAGGGCATCCGTGGAAAATCAGGGGCGGAAAACTACACGGTGACACCAGGAAATACTTCTTCACTGAGAGGGTGGTTGATCACTGGAATAATCTTCCACTGCAGGTGGTCGAGGCCAGGAGCATGCCTGATTTTAAGTCAAAATGGGATCGCCACGTGGGATCTCTTCACAGAGAAAGTAGGGGAGGGTTATTGGGGTGGGCAGACTTGGTGGGCCGTGGCCCTTATCTGCCGTCTATTTCTATGTTTCTATGTTTCTAAATTTTTAGTTACCCAAACAAATCGAGTGCTCATTTACAAAAGCACACCTCTAATAAACAGTACTGAATACTAAATAATCCTGCTTCCTATCACAGAATGAGAACTGTAAAAAATCACATTTCACTAATGAGAAATGTTGTTACTAATCAGACCTGCAAGTACAATTCAGCTAAGTTGTGCTTTTCAGCCTTCACTAGAGTTAGCTTTTTGAAAAAATTATAATAAGGTAAAGTTCAGTGGAAGCTTATACACATCAACCATAAAATTCATTTTTGAGATATACTTTCTTTAATATATATATAGATATATATATTTTTTTTTTATTTCAGGAATATCCAAGAGTAACAATTGGTGTGTTTATTGAACAGCCAACCCCTTTCCTTCCAGAATTTCTAAATAAACTGTTGATTCTGGATTACCCCAAGGAGAAAATTGATATGTTTATTCATAACAATGTAAGTATTGATCTGAGTTTCATCTTACATCAGCATAATAATACAATTACATAGAACAGTATGGGAGGGCAATCCACCACTGTAGCATCTCCTGGGCCGGCATCAAAATTGGGGGGAGGGGGTCTTTTACTAAAGGCTCCTTTTATTAAGCCACGCTAGCGGTTTAACGCGAGTAATAGCGTGCACTAAACCGTGAGACGCGCTAGCTGCTACCGCCTCCTCTTGAGCAGGCGGTAGTTTATGGCCAGCGCCGGGTTTAGCGCGTGATGAAAAGTCGTGTGCATTAACCCCGCTAGAGCGGCTTAGTAAAAGGAGCCCTAAGGCGCGCTAGTCGATTTAGCACACGCTAAATGCTAGCGCTTCCATAGAATATAATGGGTGCGTTAGTATTTAGCGTGTCTGAAATCAGCTAGCACGCCTTAGTAAAAGGCCCCCTGTGTTAGCACCATTGGTCTGTGAATTTATAAAAAGATTGGTGGGGACAAGTACAGTGGCTTAGTGCTAATACTGTATTGCTATGCTTAGAGACGAGCTTGATTCCTCATTAGAGAATGACACGGTGACAAAATTCATCACCGTTCTCGTCCCCGCGGATAACCGCGGGAAATAATCCCATGTCATTTTTTAGTGTCTATTTCAACCTCAGTCCTTCGATACCAGCATTCTTCAAAGCAAAGCTTGCGGGTCAGTGGCTGTGCCCATTCTTATTCTGATTCTTATGTGAGCCAAGGATAATGAAGCCATTGTGGCATCACTGATGTGATTGGCTCTTAGGCACTGGTGGAATGAGGCATTATGACATCACAATATCTGCTCTGGATACCAGAGACTGCCATTCTGTAGTGTCTATCTCAACCTCAATCCTCCTACACCAGCATTCTTCAAAGCAAAGCTTGTGGGTCAGTGGTTGTGGCAATTCATACTCTGATGCTTCCCTCTCTCCTTAAAGAATGACATGAAGATTGTTTCTGCGGTTATCCGCGGGGGCGGGGACGGTGATGAATTTTGTCACCGTGTCATTCTCTATTCCTCACCACATCTGTTCATTATAGATCTATAAACTGGAAAGATCAACACAAATTCTGAAGATTTAGATCTTGTGTTTTGTTTTTTTTGTTATATAAAGATCACTCAACTAAAGAGCATGTTGGGTTTTACAAGTTATTTTGGAAACTTTAGCACAGATCTTTGTTTTGTTTTTTAATCATTTTGATTTATATTTCTAATACAGGAAGTTTGCCATGAAAGGCACATTCAGAAATTTTGGAAGCAAGCAAAGAATATGATCAAAAAACTGAAAATTGTTGGCCCTGAAGAGCATTTGAGTCCAGCTGCAGCACGAAACATGGGAATGTAATACATTTTACCAAAGAGCACTATTTTATAGTATTTATCATCTTCACATAAATCAAAACGTACTCTTAGCATCCCCTCCATACACATACTTTTCAGATTACTGCTAAGCATTTTGTTTCCTTGAGCAAAAGTATATGCATCTCTTCCTCTTCCCTGAGCTCTGAATAGTAGCAGAATTTGAAGCACAAGCAAAAAAAAAAAAAAAAAAAAAATGACCCTAAAAACTCCACAAAAAATGCAAATTCAGCCAAAACAAAAAACGCTGTGGAGATATTGATATTCAAGATACAGGCTTTAATAAAAGTATTTAATAATCTACATAAAATATATCTAAGACCCAAAACATTGGGAGCAATGATTTGTATTAGTAGAGAACCGTCATATGATTTGGTTTTCAAATTGAGGTAATTTGCACTTTTTTGCCAGTCTACAAATGACTTGTTGAGGGGGCCTGTGGAATAGCAGTGAGAAGCATTGATATACATAGATGAAAATGTTATTTGGATGCTTTTATTTCCATTGACAGAGAAGACTATATTTTGACATGAAACTGTTCCTGGCTGATGTGCATAATAATGCAAATTAGGTGTCTCTGTTTAGAATCAAAGGATGGTACAAGTGTTAAATGTTGACATTCCTTCATTGGCTGGGATCCAGCAGTGAGAATTCAGTTGATGCATTCTAGGATAAGGAGAGCAATTGCAGCCTTGGGACATAGAACAGATGTTGCTCGTTATTAAAAAAAGAAAAAAAGCTGGCAGCAATAGGTTTTGGTTTTTTTTACTGTGCTTTTTATTAGAAATTTTACATTTAATAAAGTACAAATGGTGGTATAATACAACCAGTCACACTTTTGCTTGAAAAATATAAGCTTATAGTATTCATGTTAAAATGCAAAATGATGTTGAAGACTCTCAATGCTAATACAAACTGTATCTGTACATGTCTTCCTACTTATTTAATATTAATAATGATTGGCTTGGAGCCTGATTATGGTTGTAACATGGCGACCAGGAGTCCTGGTAATAAAAAAGTGTTATTGCTTTAAGCCATAATATCAGATTCATAACTAATAAAAATTCAGAACCTCTGCATGCCACCCAGAGTACCATATAAAGGGACAGTTCCCTTATTTGGTAGACTGACTCCATGTGATGCATCCCAGGATGCATCGTGTGAGGTCAGGCACTGCCGTTTTCAAAGATGGTACTTCTGAGAACGGAGTGCCATGTTAACTTTGCATGGCTGCCTATGATAGCTGTCTGCATCAGACCCAAGCTTGATTTATGTACCGATTTTCAGCTAGGCTTAGAGACTTATCATTAAGTTCCTAAAGCAAATATTCCTAAATTTAGACCTCAACTAATCCAGCAATTTTTTGTTTGCTGTTTTTCACTTGTATGTATTCCTCCCTTCCCCACAGGGATATTTGCCGTCAGGACAAAACATGTGACTATTACTTTAGCATAGATACGGACGTCGTGCTGACAAACCCCAGAATTTTGAAGATACTTATCATACAAAACAGGTATGGCTCTTAATTTTAATAGTTTGATAGGATGTCTTGCATTAGGCATGCAATAAATTGTATAGGATGCATTCAGTAATTAAAGAAAAGAAAAAGGTAGTGGGTGAAAAAAAATCTAGCATTACACTAAATAGAGTAAGATATAAAAGAGAGAGGAGTAATCAATAGAGCAGATTCTTTTTTAAAAACTAGGTGCAACGTAAACTTGTATTACATGCCAAGTTGAATGGGCAAAGTAAAATGTAGAACTTAAAAAAAGCCAAGGGACAAATATTGAAAAAGGATTTAACTGTGCAGGAGATCCAAAAGGTAGCATATACCCAGTTCATGTCTTTAAAAAGCAGTTTAGCTGCTGTATTCTGGATTACCATAATTGCTTGCCTTTGATAATAGTGGATCTAGCAAAGCGGTAATTCAGGTATAATGTCCTATATAGGTTTTTCCTTTAGTTATCCTCCATTTTTCTCGCCTTGGATCCATTTCTTGTTTAGTTCTTAATGGAAGTACTTTGATATTGATGTGGATTTGTTGTTGTTGTTTTTTTTAATAGAATGGTGACATTTTTCAATTGGATGTAAATGTTTCCTGGATATAATCCTGTTGTTATTCAAATGTTAATTTGATGTAATATGAAATAATAATAAAAATTTTAAATAATAAAAGTGGATCAAGTACTTTGTAATAGAGTAGAGTAAGTGGACACTGAAGGGCAAATTCTATAAACGGTGTCCCGATTTTAGGTGGCGGTAGGCGTACTACTGCTGTCTAACCAGCCAATCGGGACGCACATAAAAAAAAAAAAAAACACCCCAAAGTAGGAAGCCTACATTGTAGGCATTTTCACAAGCCTAGGGAGGCTTAAGCTCTCTCAAGGCTAGGTGTGGTTTCGCCCAGAAGTGGCCTTAGGCGAGCTATGGCGGCCCTAGGCATCTCCCTAGGGTTGCAACAGGCACCTGAAATGTAGGTCAGCAAAATGCTGGTCTACATTTCAAATAGATGCGGTCGCTGGGCCGATCGTGGTAAGGGAATCTCCCTGCCGCGATCAGTTTAGCGGCTGCAGCAGGGAACCCATCCCCCTTGCAAAGACGACCGGCAGGAAGAATGCCCACTCCCTCCTGCTGGAACCTCTTGGTGGGGCGCCTGGTGTGGGGATGGGCCTTCAGTGGCAGGAGGGAGTGGGCATCCCTTCTGCCATTTTTTCTCATGCGAGGAGGGGCAGCATGGCAGGAGGGAATGGACATCCCTCCTGCCAATTTTTGCTAGCGTTGGAGGAGGGGGGATTCCCAGTGCCAGTTTCATTGGAGGTTGTCGGGAAGGGCCGTCATTGGGTGGGGGGCTTTTTTATTTTTTTGTTATGTAACACGCAAAATCCATCAAAAGCCATTAAAAAAAAATGGAGAAAAAAAACCAGGCAGACTTGTTGGTTTTTTCGAATCACTAAAATCATTGGGGTTTTTTTTGTGATTAGCCAAGCGATGTTAGTGCATCAATCGCTTGGCTAGTTTGCATGGGGTTTTAATTCATTCGCATGGCCGGATCAGAAAATGGGCGATTGAGGGGAAAAATACGGTGAGCCATTTTGTGCATTAGGTCGGCAAATGTGATGGTCACAAAGGCTGTCAAAACAAGTTTAGAGACGATCGCTGGCTTTAGTGCCTCTGGGCCCCAGTCCTTGCATCACACCCAGCCAGTCAGGTTTTCAGGATATCCGCAATGAACAAGAAACAAACGACAGACCAATCCACAGAAGTTGATCCAACACCCATAATAAACAACAGGTGCAGGAGGGGTAAGAAACACAAATCCTGACTTAGTTAATTTTCACTCTGATAGGCTACTTCAGGGCTATAAAACTTTTAAAACAAACATAATTAGAATAATACTAAACCACTAAAAAAATACATAAATCAAAAAATTAAAAAGAACTTAAAAGACCATTGATAAAAGGACCCCATAAACTTATAATAATAAATATCAATAGACATAAAAATATGGGGTGTGTCAACAAGCAGCATACAGTAGAGGTGACAAATATGCAAATCTGCCTCATGCATATTCATTAGGGATATCTTGAAAACCCAACTGGTTGGGGGTCTCCAGGACAAGTTTTAAAAAAATCTTTATTTATTTTAAAGCTAACAATAAGTGCAACATATTATACAAACATTTTACACTTTAAACAGCACTTAAATTCAATCAAATTATATTTCATAACAAATACATATCTCTTGCCCCTCTCTTATACACACAAAAATTACAATCAACAATAAATTAAATTAAAGGTATTTCCCCACCCTTAAGAACCACTGATATAGACCATTTTAGTTGCCTTTTTCTAGACCGACTCCATCCTGTTTATATTGTTTTAAAAGTGCAGTGTGGAAGTCATTTTGGGCATTTCCAGTAAGACCCACTATGTTGGCATCTATTTGTCAATCTACTTATTTTACCTTACATAGAGCTTATTGGACCCCTACTAAAATTGCAAGGGTGTTACATTCATCTTCAGAGCTGTGTTGGTCTTGCCGTCAGCAATCTGGACTCTTGTACCTCCTTTATACATGTCCTAACCTACAAATTTATTGGTCGGGCATTTGGTCCAGAATTCTCTCTATAGTGCATATGAATAATAAGTTGCCTCTGTCTTATAAATCCACATACTGCATTCCTCAAACCCAGATATCTCGTTACCACCATCATTCAAAAAAAAAATTGATTTTTTGATTACGTTAGCTATTCACCATATTATCTGTAATTGGAAGGATAATTCTAAGCTTAACTTTCATGAATATGGAACCACCTTTGTGTCATCAGGAAATATGAAGAAATAGCATTCAAACAAAATAATATTGCCAGTTTTACTGGGATTTGGGCTCCTCTCGAGTTTTGTAAGGAATGTTAACCTCATATGACTTCATTATATATGACTTGAGAGTATGCAGCTTATTGTATTGTATTACTGTATTGTTTTATTTGTACATTATTGTATTTGAAAAATTTAAATAAAATGTTTACAAAAAAAAAATGTGCAGTCTCCAGAATTGTACACAATATTCTAAATGAGACCTCACCAAAGACTTATACAGAGCATCAATACCTCCTTTTTCCTACTGGCCTTTCCTCTTCCTATGTACCCACACATCCTTTTTGCTTTTACCATCAACTTTTCAGTCTGTTTGGCCACCTTAAGATGATCACATACTATCACACCTAAGTCCCTGGCACTATCATTGACCAGCCTCTTCTACCTGGTAAACTCCTTTGAAGAATGATCTAATGTTTGGCAACTTAAATTCAATGCAAAGAAGTAGATAGATGCACTTGGAGGGTAGAAATTGGAGGGAGACGTATATACTGGGAGGTGAGAGGCTGGTATTCGTGGATGGGAAGAGGGACCTTGGGTTTGAAGGTGACAAAACAGTGTCAAAACAGTGTGACAAGGCGGTGGCTGTAGCTAGAAGGATGCTAGGCTGTATATAGAGAGGCGTAACCAGCAGAAGAAAGAAGGTGTTGATGTCCCTGTTCAAGTTGTTGGTGAGGCCTCACTTGGAGTATTGTGTTCAGTTTTGGAGGTCATATCTGGCTAAGGATGTAAAAAACTTGAAGCGATCCAGAGGAAAGTGATGAAAACAGTATGGGGTTTGTACCAAAAAGTGTATGAGAAGAGACTGGAAGACCTGAATTTAAACTCTAGAGAAGAGGAGGGACGGGGAGATATGATACAGACATTTAAATACTTAAAAAATATTAACATTGGAACAAATCTTTCCCAGAGACGGGAAACTAGAGGGCATGAATTGAAGTCACAGGGTGGCAGACTTAGGAGTGACATTAGACAATTATTTTTCACAGAAAGGGTAGGTGATGCCTGGAATGCCCTCCCAAGGGAGGTGGTAGAAATGAAAATGGTGACAGAATTTTAAAAAGCATGGGATCTCTGCTTAAAAAAATGAATAGTATAAATTTAATTAGAGGAACTCTAATTTAAAAAATGAATGATATAAATTGAAGAACTAAGGCCAGTAATGGGCAGACTTCCACGGTCTTTGTCCCATATATGGCAATTTGGTTTAGGCAATTACAGTAGTTGGAACCTAAGTACCGGGCGATCTTCTATGGTCTACGGCCCAGAAATATCAAAGAAAAAGACAATTTAATTTATCATGCATTTATAATGGACTTTATTTATTTATAATGGACCATTCAGGTCTTTATCTGCTGTCATTTACTATGCTGCTATGTATGTTACTATGAATATTGACCCCAGTATTAATGAAACTATCCTGTTTACACAATAGTAATACTCTTGTATAGTATTTTCAATATTTAGATAATCTGACCAGCTGATTAGTTAAACAAGATGTGTTACTCTCATGTTCATTCATTACAGAAAAATAATCGCTCCTCTTGTAACACGTCATGGAAAGCTGTGGTCTAACTTCTGGGGTGCCCTGAGCTCTGATGGATATTATGCTCGGTCTGAAGATTACGTGGATATTGTGCAAGGCAAAAGAGTGTAAGTTATGGTTCTCATTTAGGTGATTCTGTACAGGGTCAGCCGCCATGGTTCATTTGCTTAGCCCTTTTCCCTACATTGCTCTTTATGTAATGTAATTGTAATGTAATTTATTTCTTATATACCGCTACATCCGTTAGGTTCTAAGCGGTTTACAGAAAATATACATTAAGATTAGAAATAAGAAAGGTACTTGGAAAATTCCCTTACTGTCCCGAAGGCTCACAATCTAACTAAAGTACCTGGAGGGTAATAGAGAAGTGAAAAGTAGAGTTAGAGGAAAAATAAAAATAAAATAAACATTTTAACAAGACAGCATTGATCTAAATACTTTGGAAGGTAGAAGAGAGGAGAGAAAGGAATAGAAGCAGAAGGGGGAGCCGTTGAACAGTAGAATTCTGTTATCTTTATAAGATACAAATATGAAAAATGATCCCTATGAATAGCCAGATTGTGGGGTTTTTTTAATAAAATGTAATAAATTGAAATAATTTTTGCAAAATGTTCTTTTATAGAGTAAAGTTATTTATATATTTTTTAAAATATATAAACAGATAGCATACCTGGCAAGTATGTATACCTTCCGAGTAGGATGAAAGGTGATATGAAAAACTGAAGTAAATTTTTTCTGAAAGTCAGCAATTTTTCCATTTCTTTCTAATAGCGCATTATGGAGTTCATTTTAGAAGGGTTAAGTATCGTCTGCACAAGTAGAATGCTGGATTACACAAATGAATGGTCATACACATGCGATTCCAGAAAGGCCACTGTTTGTCTAACCTGCAGCATGCACAGATTTGAAGGAGGCTTGTTCTGGGCATGTCTTAGATGCACCTGAGGAAATGTGTGAGAATTTCTTGTTTTGCAATAGAAATAAACATGTGGAGGGGCATAATCAAAAACACCGTCTAAGTCCCCTTTTGGCCTAAGTCCTTAAACGTTCAAAGCAGAAGCAGGGAAAGTGTCCATAACCAAAACAAACGTCCTTGTTTTGATTATGGCCTGCCTTCTACTAAACACCCAGATCACCACTATGTCTACAAGTACACCCCCACGACGTCTACACTTTTTGCCCATAATGAACCAAAAAAACGCCTAAGCCCCAAACGTCTAATACAAGGGCTTTTAGGCGAAGGAGATGGGGGGGGTGATGTATGGCGACAGGAGAGATTGCTGTTGTACTAATCACCTTTGTTTTACTTCAAACACAAATTACAACACAAGTTGATGTGGTTAAGTGAACACTCAGACCCGCCGCTGAGGTCCGGTGAAACAAGTTCACGGAGCAGCTGTTAAGGAGACCATCATTGTTGTTCACAGTCTCCTCCACCAAACAAAGACTAAATAACAACACATAAACTTGAAGAAAATAAAATAATAAATTTAACAACAACTTAACTTTGAATGGTGTGGATGATACACATAACTGCTCCGGGCTCCTCCATTTATTCACAATACCGACCCCCCAACCTGGGTTTCACCCGCTGGCTTCTTCAGGAGGGGTACTACAATTACAAGATGACTCAAATCAGCACTACACCACACAGCTTGCTAACTTAATAAGCAATACATTTTGAAATACTCAATATAAACACTCTCTCTGCAACTTACCGGCACAAACACTCCATACTGCACACACACGCACTGCTGACAAGAGGAACTTCCCAGCATGCCACGCTTTGAATACACTCCCCTTTACTACCTATTACATCATCACTCCTTACATCATGAGTGAAAGATTATAGTTGAAACCATTCAATATCCCCTGCCGCGATGCGATCACTCCTGTACCTGAACTGCCACAACCCACGGCAGGAGAGATAGGGCATCTCTCCTGCCGCGGGTCACAGCAGTTCGGGTAGAGGGGTGATCGCATAGCGGTAGGGGAGATGAGGCATCTCTCCTGCCGCGATGGTTGCGGTGGGAAGGTTGCCAGGCCGCTGAACTGATCGCGCCAGCGGCCATCAGCTCAGCGGCCCCTTTTTTGGCACTTAGACCTGATTTGACTTCGTGTAAGTCAAAAAGGTATAAGTGCCGACTAGGCAATCTGTCAAATGTTTTGGTTATATGTGTTGTATTCCTCCTCTAAACACGCCTCTCTCTGTGCGTCTAGAGGCAGGGGAAAGGCCTTAGCTGGTTTTAGATACGTCTAAAAAACAGCTTTGGTTATAGGTACTTGGACGATCAGGCTTTTTGATCGTCCAAGTAGCCATTTAGGACACTTTTTAGATGTTTTTCTTTTTTTGATTATGAACCCCATAAGTTTTTAAAAACATGTTGGCATTTACACCTGTTCCCAGGCATGCATAAGTTTGACTTGACTTTTCTCATTTTAGACCAGAGTTTTGAAGGAGGGATTAAGGGGGCCTTAAAATTACCTAAAATCTTTAAGGGGTCTTTTTACTAAAGCATACTAGTTGTCTTAGCGTGTGCTGAATAATAGCGTGCGCTAAACGTTAATAGAATATAATGGACACGTTAGCGTGTAGTGCACGCTAAAACGGCTAACGCGCCTTAGTAAAAGGACCCCTATATGATGAAATAGCACTGAATTTTAGAAAAGATTCTAGAAGTACCCCGGGAAATTATAGACCAGTGAGCCCACAATCCCCGATCCACATTGCAAGCCCTCACTCATATTCCATATTCAGATCTCCCCACAAACCACAATCCATATTTAAAACTCCTCCCTGCATCCAGATTCATACTTAAACTCCTCTTTGCTATTGGCAGCCGTGACAGCTAGCCCATGTCATTGACCCATGAGTTAGCTTCTCACAGCCGGCTACACCTCCACTCGCCCATGTCACACTCTGATCCCGCCCACTCCTGCGTGTGGTAGCCTAGGTGGAATTTTTACGGCAGCACTCCCTTTTTAACTGAGGAGACAGAAGCACGGGTCTGAGCTACTGTTTGTTAGCTGCTTAATGCAGCATGGAGCTTTGAAGGGCTCTTTTTATCAAACCGCGATAGAGCTTTTTACCGCAGGCCGGCGAGGCAAATACTCCAACGCTCATTCAATTCCTATGAGCGTTGGAGCATTTACCTTGCCGGTCCATGGTAAGAAGCTCTACTTTGGTTTGATAAAAGGAGCTCTAAGTTTATAAGTCTAACATATTTTCATTTTTTCACATATTTTCACACAATTATTGTATCATTTTATCATTTATATTTTTCAGCGTTGTTCCACTTTTGATCCTTTTTCTTTATCTTTAGGGTGCTTTTACTAAGCTGAGGTAAAAATCTGGGCTTAATGTGAGACTTTGCATGCGCTAAGCCCAGATTGAATGTGACAGGCAGGTAAAATACCACAAAACGCTCTAACATATGTTTGCAGTTAGCCTGTTAGCGTGTTCTAACTACATATTAAAGGCTTAATACCCAGGAGTCCTTTTACTAAGGCGCGCTAGCATTTAGCGCTTACTAATTTTTAGCACGCGCTAAGACACACTAGCGCACCTTAGTAAAAGGACCCCCCTGTTAGTAAAGGGATCATTTTTCTTTTATGACTGGTTGCCTCTCTTTCCCCTTTGTTCATTTAAACTTTACTGAACACCTTGTGTTGTTGTTTATTTTTTAATTTTCAGAGGGGTGTGGAATGTCCCATACATAGCTAATATATACTTAATTAAAGGACATATTCTTAGAATGGAAATGAAAGAAACAAATCAGTTTATTCTTTATAACCTGGATCCTGATATGGCCCTCTGCAGGAATGTGAGGGAAATGGTAAGGTGTAAAAACCCAGGTTTGTTTTAAATGTTTTTTCTTTCCTGCTTCACTTTCCTGTGCATGGCTATATTTTCACTTCTTTGTTAATTAAAAGTACTAACCTGTTTTTTTTGTGGGGTTTTTTTTTGTTTTTTTTTTGGGGGGGGGGTTTAAAGAGCTGTACCAATTTGTACTTTCATTACATTTTATAGAACACGAGTAGCCTCACTCAGTACTAATTCTGCACTTAGATGCTCAAATACTTACTATTAAATGCTTGAACATTATGAGGTTTTTTGAAAAAAATTACTGTCTTGGATTTCAATCTTTAAAAAGAAATTGTATTACTTGTATTATGAAGAAGGAACACCCATTTTTATACAACTGACATTTTAAAAACCAATATGGTATATGATGATCTTTAGTATATGCCTCTTGATTTCATGTTATTTATGAGAAAATGCAACCTAATATCTTAATTTACTGGTAATCAAATACTAGATGCTGGTGCTTTGCTTTTATGATGCCATTTATATTGGTATATTTATTTTCCTCGATAAATTCATATATCTTCCTTTGAAGGTTTATTTCTCGCTCGTAGTTTGAGAATTTGCTGTCATTAGTTTTCCTAGTGTCTTAATAAGTGGAATGCTTCTTCCAGATGTTGATTGGATCCCAGCGCTGTTGCACCCATTGAAACGTGTACAGTAGCTGAAGTTTTGTGGCTAGAAAGAAATTTTAAAGTATACAAAAGCCATAAATTTGAGATTGCTTTTTTATGTTTATTCCATTTTGCAGAAGTGACAGGCTTTCTTGGCAGGGCTTATACTATTGAATTTGCTTTTGACTTTTTCAGATGCTTTGCCATTAATTCAAAACATCTGATTTTAGTTGCCACCAGATATCTTGTGACTGAGACTTGTGTTTAATTTTGGTCAACTATTTTTTTTTAATACCATATATACTCATCTATAAGTCAATCACATGTATAGGTCAAGGTTTTAGGACTGAAAATGACCAAAAATGTTGTGACCTGTGTTTAAATGAAGGCTGAGTTCTACATGGTTCATAGACAAAACCGCCGAAGACAAAGGTGCGCACTGACAACTGAGCGCAAGACGGAAGCGCACGCCGAAGAAAAAGAGTGTTTTTAGGGGCTCCGACGGGGGTTTTTGTTGGGGAACCCCCACCCACTTTACTTAATACAGATCGCGGCGGCGTTGTGGGGGGTTTCCCTGATTTTTAGGGAAAAAGTGAAGTTTTCAGCAAAATGTGGGGGGTTACAACCCCCCACAACGCGGCACGATCTGTATAAAGTAAAGTGTGGGGGGTTTCCCCCCACACACCCCGTTGGAGCCCTTTAAAACAGTCATTTTCTTCGGCGCGCGCCTTTGCGTTGCACTCAGTTGTCTGCTCGTGCCTTTGTCCCAGCGCGCTTTTGACCTGACACCATTCTACATTGCTCTTTCTCTCTTCTTCCCCTTTGTCTCCAAGTCCAATATTGCTTCCTCTCTCTCTCCTCTCCAGCATCTCTCCTGCCTTTCCCAAACCCACCTGCCTTCCCATAGTCCACAGCTTCACAGATTTCAACAGGGTCAAAACAGACAAAGCCAGAAGAAAACAGCTAAATCATCAGAATTCAGTATGAGTGGGTTATACTGGAAATGTATCAGTCATTGATAGCTCTCACTCTAAACTTTGGCAAGTTCACTAAAGCACAACCTATTTTCACAAATCACAAACCATTCCTATTCAAGGAAAATGTTTTATTAAGGAATCAATATTCACTCACCAACTGGTTCAGGAACCAACAAGAGGGTGTGTTGTTTTAGATTTGGTCCTTAGTGGAATGCAAGACATAGTACAGGAGTTAACTGTGTTGGGTCCACTGAGAAACTGTGATCATAACGTGATCAAATTTGAGTTGATACCGGGAGTAACATCGCAAAAGAAATCTACTGTAGTGACATTTAATTTTCGAAAGGGCAACTATGAGAAAATGAGGAAAATGGTTAAAAAGAAGCTAAAAGGATCAGTTGCAAAGGTTAGGACTGTAAACCAGGTATGGATGTTATTTAAAAATACCATTGTGGAAGCCCAGACCAGATATATTCCACGTATCAGCAAAAGTGGAAAGAAGAGGAAATGAGGGCCGGCGTTGTTAAAAGGTGAAGTGAAAGAGGCTATTAGAGCCAAAAAAACATCCTTTAAAGAATGGAAAAAGGATCTGAATGAAGAAAATAAGAAGACACACAAGCACTGGCAACTTACCCCCTCTTCTACAAAACCGTGCTAGCGTTTTTTAGCACGGGGAGCCGCACTGAATGGCCCGCACTGCTCTCAACGCTCATAGGAAATCTATGAATGTCAGGAGCAGTGCAGCTCCTGCGCTAAGAAACGCAAGTGCGGTTTCGTAGAAGAGGGGGTTAGATGCAAAGCATTGATAATGACAGTTAAGAAAGAATATGAAGAGAAACTTGCAAAAGAGGCAAAAACTCATAACAATTTTTTTAAATACATCAGAAGCAGAAAACCTGTGAGGGAATCTGTGGGACCATTGGATGATTAAGGAGCAAAAGGGCGTTCAGGGAGGAAAGGCAATAGCAGAAAGATTGAATTAATTCTTTGCTTCGATCTTTACGGAAGAAGATGTAAGAGATCTACCTGAACCGGAAATGGTTTTCAAGGGTGATGATGCAGAGGAACTGAAAGAAATATCGGTGAATCTGGAAGATGTACTAAGCCAAATCGACAAGTTAAAAAGTGATAAATTGCCAGGCCCAGATGGTATAAATCCCAGGGTACTAAAAGAACTCAAACACGAGGGAAGCCACTGCTTGCCCTGTATTGGTAGCATGAAATGTTGCTACTCCTTGGGTTTTAGCCAGATACTAGTGACCTGGATTGGACACCGTGAGAATGGGCTACTGACCCAGTAAGGCTATTCTTATGTTCTTATGAAATTGCTGACCTGCTGTTAGTGATCTGTAACCTGTTGCTAAAATCGTCTGCAGTACCTGAAGATTGGAGGGTGGCCAATGTTATGCCAAATTTTAAAAAGGGCTACAGTGGAGATCCAGGAAATCTCACTTCAGTGCCGAGCAAAATGGTGAAAAAAATTATAAAAAATAAAATTGTGGAACAGGTAGACAAACATGATTTAATGAAATGGAGTCAGTATGGGTTCAGCCGAGGGAGATCTTGCCTCACAAATTTGTTTGACTTCTTTGAAGGTGTTAATAAACGTGGATAAAGGCAAGCCAGTTGACATGCGGATTGTGAAAAATTGTGAAATTGGAAGACTGGGCGTCCAAATGGCAGATGAAATTTAATGTGGACAAATGCAAAGAATTGAGAAGAATAACCTGAATCACAGTTACTGGATGCTTTGGTCCACATTGGGGATTAGCGCCCAAGAAAAGGATCTGGGTATCATCATAGATAATATGATGAAACCTTCCACCCAATGTGCGGTGGTGGCGAAATAAGCAAACAGGATGCTAGGAATTATTTAAAAAGGGATGGTTAACAAGACTAAGGGCTCCTTTTACAAAGCCGCACTAGGGCCTTAACGCGTGGAATAGCGCGCGCTAAATTTCCACACGTGCTAGCCGCTACCGCCTTCTTTGGAGAAGGCGTAAGATTTCCGGTGCGTGCGTTAAAACCGCTATAGCGGCTTTGTAAAAGGAGCCGTAAGAATGTTATAATGCCCCTGTATCGCTCCATTGTGCGACCTCATCTAGAGTATTGTGTTCAGTTTTGGACTCCTTATCTCAAGAAAGATATAGTGGCGCTAGAAAAGGCTGAAAGAAGAGTGACCAAGATGATAAAGGGGATGGAACGCCTCTCGTATGAGGAAAGACTAAAACGGTTAGGGCTCTTCAGCTTGGAAAAGAGACGGCTGAGGGGTGATATGACTGAAGTTTACAAAATCCTGAGTGGAGTAGAAAGGGTACAAGTGGATCGATTTTTCACTCCATCAAAAATTACATAGACTAGGGGACACTCGATGAAATTTCAGGGAAATACCTTTAAACCCAATAGGAGGAATTTTTTTTTTTTTTCACCAGAGAATAGTTAAGCTGTGGAATGCATTACCAGAGGCTATGGTAAGAGCGGATTTCGTAGCTGGTTTTAAGAAAGGTTTGGACAAGTTCCTGGAGGAAAGGTTTATAGGCTGTTATTGAGAAAGACTTGGGGGAAGCCACTGCTTGCCCTGGATTGATAGCATCGAATATTGCTACTCCTTGGGTTTTGACCAGTACTAGGGACCTGGATTGGCCACTGTGAGAACGGGCTACTGGGCTTGATGTACCATTGGTCTGACCCAGTAATGCTATTCTTATGTTCTTATAACACTTTCAGTAATCACAGCTCTTGTAGCAAGTAACTAATATCTAAATAATACTCTTATTAAAGTGTGAAGTGCTCAGACCTTATAACCTGTGTTTTTAGTGTAATCACCAAAACGAGGTTAACAAGGGGACCATCATTGCCTTCACTGTCCCCCAACCACCTGCATTGTATAAACAAACTTTCAACATAATTTGTTCATAATAATGAAAAATGTACTTATCTTTGCCAGGTGGTAGTTGTTAGTGTTGAACCTCGTTCAAACAAACATAAACCAAGTGATGTGACATTAAACGATGAGACGAAACCTGGGTTGGGGGGACAAGGACCATAAATTGAATCGCATATATAGAGAAAAAATTTTTTAATGTCACATCACTTGGTTTATGTTTGTTTGAACGAGGTTCAACACTAACAACTACCACCTGGCAAAGATAAGTACATTTTTCATTATTATGAACAAATTACGTTGAAAGTTTGTTTATACAATGCAGGTGGTTGGGGGACAGTGAAGGCAATGATGGTCCCCTTGTTAACCTCGTTTTGGTGATTACACTAAAAACACAGGTTATAAGGTCTGAGCACTTCACACTTTAATAAGAGTATTATTTAGATATTAGTTACTTGCTACAAGAGCTGTGATTATTGAAATCTATATAGATCATCATCACAGAATATAATCATCTATTCCTCCAGAGATTAGCTTATAACACTTTCAACACCACCACAGCTAAACTTCCTCTTTAAACCTACCATTTGAGCCATCAGCTAATCAAATGGCTTTTAGCTGTAGCTGTCTTCAGGTCACCGATAATTAAGCACACTTTCTCCTCCTCTCAATGCAGTTTTGATCAAAAGTTTACATACTCCTGGCACAATGAGGGGAATTCTATAAAAGACGCCTAATGATAGGTGCCAAATAGGTGTCTAAATTAGGCACCAAATTAATTAGTATGTTGGATTCAATTATGAGCGTTAATAAGCTCATAATTGAAAAAAAAATTTCATTCAGTGATAGGTGTCTATCTAATGGTGCATACCTCCAAAGTAGGCATGTTTATTTATTTATTCAATTTTCTATACCATTCTCCCAGGAGAGCTCAGAACAGTTTACATGAGTTTATTCAGGTACTCGAGCATTTTTCCCTGTCTGTCCCGGTGGGCTCACAATCTATCTAATGTACCTGGGGCAATGGTGGGATTAAGTGACTTGCCCAGGGTCACAATGAGCAGGGTGGGTTTGAACCCACAACCTCAGGGTGCTGAGGCTGTAGCTTTTAACCACTGCACCCTACTCTCCCCCTGGGCACCGTTAGGAGCAATTCTCTAAAGCAGTGTTCTTCAACCTTTTTACACCTATGAACCAGCGGAAATAAAAGAATTATTTTGTGGACCGGACCACTTCCTCGCAGCTCTGTCCCTGTCTCCGCAAGCTCGGCCCCTGTCTCTGCCCCATCCCTACGAGCTCAGTCCCCGCCCTGTCCCAGCAAACTATCTGATCCCATCTTCACAAATCTCAAATAGTTATGATTTTATATTGAACTTATTTTATTAAAGTATAAAAAGAAACAATATTCTGTGCAATTGTCATTTTATAAATACAAATAATATAGAGCAAGGATCAACAAATCCCGTCTCCCCTCCCCTTCACATATATCCCCTCCACTCTCAAGAAAATTGAATAAGCCAAATTATTACAGAATTTTACACAGAAAAGTCATCCTAACAGAATACCGCAGTAACACATGACAGGAATAGTGTTAGGGGAGTGCAACTAGGGCAACTGCCCCCTAGACAGAGAGAGCCTTAAGCCAGCTGGAAGCTAAAGAAGCACAGTCTGGGCTTTGCAGTCCCCAGTTATGTCTAACACGAGTTCTAGCAGGATACATATTTCATATCTGATATATTCTAATCACAAAATAGAAGATAAAATTATTTTTTCTACCTTTTGTTGTCTCATCATTTTATTCTTCAAATCAGGCGCTGGTCTCTTTTCTTTTGCCTTCTCTTAACTCACTTGCCAGGGTCTCCTGACCATTTGACATTTCTTCTTTCTCCATGCTCACCATCCATCTTCTGTGTATGTATTGTTCCCCATGTTCATCATCTCCCTTCTCTATGCCTCCTATAATCCCTTTCTAGTATTTCCCTTGTGCCCATCCCCTGCCATCATCATCTAATTACAAATTCTGTCAGGGGTATGGAAACTTATGATCATACCTGTACATGCTCAGAACAAACACCTAACCGGCCTGAACATTTACAGATTTTAAAGTCACTACAATTTTTTTTTTTTTTAATTACTCCCTACTCTCACTTACACGCCCTCCAAATCTCTTCTCTTTAATTTGAACACTGTTCAAGCTCACCCTGAATTAAGAATTCTTCCCAAACCAAGAATATATATGGCATTTACCTGTTCTGAGCTCGGAGAGAACGAGATAGAAAATGAATTAAATAAATTATATCTTCTCAAACTACTTCAGTACAGCCAGTCTGTTCACCACATTTCCATGAAGCTAGCAATAGCAAGATTTATTGTGGCACTGGCGAGAATGACCCATAAATTAGACAATTCTGGTTTATTGTTAGGATTTTGAAGTCGAAATTTCTTGACTTATAGATGAGTTGTACTGATATTTAAAATACTCACATAAGAGAAGTAAATGACAAATTAACTGTAATGTTCTAGCCAAACAGTATAGCACTGAGAAACATAATTTGCTGGAAAAAAAAAAATTGGCAAGTATGAAATTACTCCTTTTCATGCCCTTAACAAGGCATGGTTTATTTTATTTAACTCGGTTTTCTTCTACCAACCATCTTCTTTATTTTTCATCTTTTCTCACATCAGTGCTGGGCTTACCATGTTTTCCTGTTAAGCTGTGTACACCTCTGTGCGACTTATGGCTCGATGGAGACTATTAATGTCTGTCTATTCTCTCCCTCTTTCAGGTTCCTTTGCTGTTAGTTGAGCACTGTGCATACAAGCTTGATTTTCTCTTGCAACCAGTGATGAGAAGGGGGCTGGACTGATTTTTCAGCTTTGCCGGAGCTTGTTGCATGTTGCCCGTTAGGAATGTTTCATAAACTTGGCTTATACTGCTGTGCCTGTCTTATTTCTCCATGGCTTCAAAAAGAGGGGGATATACAATTAAACTTAATTGATGCTTCTCCTTCATTTTAGACTGTACAAAGAGAAAAAGACTCCCCTACTCCGGAATCAATCCATATGCTCAGACCCCCAAAGGTTTAATTTTTGTTTTTAAATTTTTAAACTATTTAATATTGTTTTGTTTTTTTTATTTCCTCTCTGCCAAATGATCAGTTTACCATTTATTTGCTTAATTGAAGACTGTCACAAAAATATCTTAACCCCAATATAAGCACAAAAGTACTTCAAAAGGTGCAAAACAGTTGCTCAAAGGGGAAACAAGTGGAAGGCAAAAGAAACCCACTAAATCCAGATCTTTATTTTACATTTATAATTTATATATAAATATTTTTTTGTAATTTATAATTTTTTTTTTGACCACCCTATTTTTTTAATTTATGATTTTTAATGAGGACCCCGTTCCTTTTGCCTCCAACTTGTGTCCCTTTGAGCAGCTGTTTTGCATTAATTGAATACTATGGCAATTTCCATACATATGATACTGTCCAATAAGAAAGGTGCAACAAAAAAATTGTCTTTCAACTCATCTGGACAATCAGGTTATTCTTTATTCTTCCAAAAATACTCGACCCGACATGTACATGTTTCGGCCCTACGGCCTGCGTCAGGAGTCTTGAAGATCTTTGGGTATAAATAACCACAAGTATGGATCACTCTAGAAAGCAGTATATATCAGAACGCCGTCGTAGGGCCGAAACATGTACATGTCGGGTCGAGTATTTTTGGAAGAATAAAGAATAACCTGATTGTCCAGATGAGTTGAAAGACAATTTTTTTGTTGCACCTTTCTTATTGGACAATTCCACTAGTTTGTATTATTCTGTCTTCTGTGGATTTGTTTCCCCTGTATTTGACACACATACATATGATACACCATTTTTAAGGTTAACCAATTAAAGTTGGTTAAATCGGAGTGTTAGCATTTCGTGTAAAAGAGAATAAAATTCAGTTCTGATGTCTGCTTGGACAGGCATGCATATTTACTTAGAGTATCCTCATAAGAGAGGTTACTGAGTGAAAAATAAACTCCAGGATTTTCAGGTTACTTGTACAGTATATAGTATCTTCCAACTCATTTTTCTTCAGATTACTGAGATGACAAAAACCATTGTTTGTACATTTAGGGCTCCTTTTATGAAGCCGCATTAGTGGTTTTTAGCAGCTTTTTAGCACATGCTAAACCCATGCTACGCGGCTAGAACTAACACCAACTCAATGCTGGCATTAGCGTCTAGCGCGGCCGGAAGTTTAGCGCGTGCTATTACACGCGTTAAACCGCTAACGCAGCTTCGTAAAAGGAGCCTTTAGTTACTGCATGATGAACCTGGAGTATGAAGAGAGATATTTTCTTCATGCTTACCTCTTGTTATCAATTACAGAAAGAACTGTATTCTGCTGTAACTACTGTAAGCCCTTTTACTAGACATTGTGTATAGAGAATGACACGGGGACAAATTTTTCCCTGTTCCTGCAGGAACTCAATTTCCCTGTCCCGTCCCGGTGAGTTTTGTCGCTGTCCCTTTCCCATTCCTATAAGCTCTGCCTTAACCGCACACGCCTCGAACACTTACGATTTAAAAGTTTTTGAGGCTTGTGCAGATGAGGTCGGAGCTTGCACGAATGGGGCAGGAAAAGGACTCGCAGGGACGGGATGGGAAAATGAGTTCCTTTGGGGACAGGGAAAAATTTGTCCCCGTGTCAAGTGGTTAATGTGGGAATTAGCATGCACAAAGGGTTACACAGCTGCTTGACAACCCTTTCTAAGTCCCATGTTAACTGACAAATGCAGAAGTAGACTGGGCAGGGACTGAACCTTACAATTAAGCCCCAGTTTCTATATGTAGATAGGACCCTATATGTAGATAGGACCCTGAAGCCATCAGCACAATGCGCGGCAGCGGCAAAGAAAGCAAACAGAATGTTAGGCATGATAAAGAAAGGAATCACGAGTAGATCGAAGAAAGTCATAATGCCGCTTTATAGAGCAATGGTCAGACCACACTTGGAATACTGTGTCCAACATTGGTCTCCCAACCTAAAGAAGAATATAAAACTGCTGGAGAGGGTGCAGAGACGAGCAACGAAGCTAATAAGAGGTATGGAGAACTTGGAATATGAGGAACGACTCAAGAAACTGGGACTGTTCTCCCTTGAGAAGAGGAGGCTGCGAGGGGACATGATCGAGACGTTCATAATACTGAAAGACATCGATAAAATAGAGCAGGAAAATAAATTATTTACATTGTCCAACGTGACACGGACAAGAGGACATGGTTTGAAGCTAAAGGGGGACAAGTCCAGGACAAATGTCAGGAAGTTCTGCTTCAAGCAGGGAGTGGTGGACGCCTGGAATGCTCTTCCAAAGGAGGTTATTAAGGAATCCACTGTGCTAGGATTCAAAGGCAAATTAGATGCACATCTCTTTACGAGAGGCATAGAGGGATATGGGTGACTAAAACTACATCAGGTGTATACCTGACTGGGCCTCCGCATGTGCGGATCGCCGGACTCGATGGACCATGGGTCTGATCCGGAGATGGCAGTTCTTATGTTCTTATGTAGTGCCCAGATTTTCATGCCAAAATTTGGGCACGATTCCGAGATGTACATGCAAATTAATTGAATAACAGTCGCCAAACCATCAATATTTAGGTATTAAAAAAAAAAACAATTATTAGGGGGAAGGGCTGTGGCTCACAGGTTGAGCAGCTGCCTCTGCACCCAAAGGTTGCGAGATCAAATACTGGTGCTGCTCCTTGTGACCCTGGGCAAGTCACTTTATTCTCCAGTGCCCAATGCTTTGAAATGCCAAAGCCACAAAAAGGTGGTATACAAGCCCCATTCCCTTTCCCTAATTGGAACTCTGTAGCGTGGATCTGAAAAGGGGGTATGGCACACTTTAAAAAAAAAAAAAATAGAATTGCGCTCAGACCCAATCTCAGTGCCTGTTGTTATTGTCCTAGCGACTTGATGAATTGCGGATCTAAAAAGAAATTCGTTTTGTGGTAGTCCGGAAAGGTCTTCCAGCAAAGTCCCCTATTTGAGCACAATTTGTAGCATTCCGCCCCCCCCCCCCCCCTTATATGTGAAGTATAGTACCACTGATTAACCGATAATGTAATAGATAATTCAGAACATCTACGTGCATCTAAATTATGTATAGTATGGTTAGCATACGTAAGTACTTTGTCTTCATTAACTGTATGGGTAGATTTGAGGAATAACCCCAACAGTTAATGCAGAGGCTTTGCAATTACAATAATGTTGATATTTACCTTTCAGTAACTGCAGAACTTTACAGCACTTAAGTAAAAGACCCTATAAGCATGTAAAAAGTGTTTTTTAGGTGGCAAGCCAAACTCATGTGAACTTGAAGTACTAAATAAATCATGGAGAAGGCTTATTTTCACACAGTAGCCAAAAAACCACTTTTAGTTATCTTGCTAAAGCTTCTTTTCCTGTTAGAGCCATTAGGTGTTGCATTAGTCAATGTAAGGAAACTGTTTATCATTTCGTATCTGGTTTTAATGGCAAGATGAAAACTCAGGGGATGGCATCTGATTGGGATTGCTAGGTATTAAGTATAAGAAATGTAATTTTGCAAACATTTCTTGAAAAATATGAGGTCAGGGCAGACCCTCCTTACTTTCCCTAATGTTTCTAAAAGCACCCAAAACGAAGCCCACACTCTAACATATTAATTATATAGCTGACAATTTAAAGCTTTTTCAGCTCTGTAAATTCAACATTGGCAAGAGTCTTTCAAATCTAAAATTTAGACTTCCTATATTGTTAAGGAAGTCAGGATTTCTACCCTCTAGCATTGTGGGTATCATGGCTGAAAAATAGCTTACTAATAATGCAAGTATTTTTTACCACTAAATTCAGAAGCTGTATTCTCAGTTTAGGTCCTCTTTTACTGAGGTGCGCTAACCCATTAGTGCACGCTAATCGAATTAGCGCACGCTAAATGCTAACGCATGCATGTTAGCCTATGGGCGTGTTAGTGTTTAGCACACGCTAATTCAATTAGTGTGTGCTAATCGGTTAGCGCACCTTAGTGAAAGAGGGGGGGGGTTAATGGTATTATTTTGTTTCTCTTATTTTGAATCTCAATAATTCTTTTGTAGCATTGTGTATTAATGAAACAAGTTGCATTTACAGTGGAACCTTGGTTTACGAGCATAATTCGTTCCAGAAGCATGCTCGTAAATCAAGTTACTCGTATATCAAAGCGAGTGTCCCCATAGGAATGAATGGAAACTCGCTTTAATTCGTTCTACCTCCTCCTCCCCCCCCCCCCAGAGGCTACCGGTGCTGCTCCATCACCCCTTCCCCCCCCCCCCGCTCTAACTAGCATCGCACCCCCCCCGTGAACGCCCCCCCTCCCGCGAGAACCGCATCACACCCCCGTGCTGAAAGCCCGCCCTTCCTCCCAAACATGCTCCTTACCCCATCTGCTGCTTGTGGGAGTGAAAGAAAGCTCCTGCCTCTTGCCTGGGCTGGGCCTTGAGCATCTGCGCATGCTCAAGGCCCAGCCCAGGCAAGAGGCGGGAGATTTCTTTCAGTGGCACAACCGGCAGATGGGATAAGGAGCATGTTTGGGAGGAAGAGCGGGCGGATGCCGCTTTCAGCACGGGGGTGCGATGTGGTTCTCGCGGGGGGGGGGGGCGTTGGCAGGGGAGGGTGCGATGCCGGTTAGAGCAGGGGGGAGGTGCTCGTGTAGCGGAACATGCTCGGTTTGCAAGACAAAAGTTTGCTAGGTGTTTTGCTCGTCTTGCAAAACACTCGCAAACCGGGTTACTCGCAAAACGAGGTTCCACTGTATTTCCATTCAGTTTTGGATCCCATTTTGAAAGATACAAAGATAGTCTGACATCTGCAGTTTGAGGGTAATTCTATTATGGTGTGTATGGATTTAGGTGTTAGGAAAGTATCAATTGAAGCCTATTATATAAATACAAATAGACACTTTTTTTTATAAAGAAAGTAGCCAAAAAAGGCATGAAGACTTATACCAGCCATAGAGTTGATGTAAATGTTTGTGCCTAGATTGCAAAAGACTGCACAGAGACTATAAAATGTTAGGATCTATGAGTGTAATATACCCCATACATGCTGTGCCCAAACTCCACCCGTTTGAACAGGACAACTTCTCTATGAGGAAAAGCTAAAATGGCTAGAGCTCTTCAGCTTGGAGAAGAGACGGCTCAGGGGTGATATGATAAGACGTCTGTAAAATTTATTTATTTAAAAATTTATATACCATATTTTAATCACGTGGTTTACAAAATTACATACAAATCAACTTAAGCTCCATATATGAACGATTGCAGATCAGGTTTCAACAAAACTAACACTGGAAGGCATTAAAAGACAAATTAATTTTCAACATTTTCTTAAAATTCATCCTCCCAGCACAATATCACAAAATACCAGACAGTGCATTCAAGAGCTTAGCACCTGCCACAGACAGCATTGTTGCCACGATCCTAACATGAGAGATTGACATGACCCTCTAAACTCATAAAACACATCTACCCTTTCCACTGACTGGAGTGGAAAGGGTAGATGTGCATCGCTTGTTTACTATTTCCAAAAATACTAGGATTAGAAGGCATGCGATGAAGCTGCTAAGTAGTAGATTTAAAACAAACAGGAGAAAATATTTCTTCAATGTGTAATTGAACTCTGGAATTCATTGCCGGAGAATATGGTGAAATCATTTAGCTTAGCAGGGTTTAAAAAAGGTTTGCATAATTTCCTAAACAATTGATTGCAATCTTCCTGTAGGGGTCATTTATTATATATCATGTTTAGATATTCTGTGTATGTAGCAGAGTACATGCAAAATTTGCTATGTATAAGGTTAATTTTTATGAATGTTTTACAGGAGGTGTTTTCTGCATGTAAAAATGTACCCCCCCCCCCCATGTGTCTGCACATTTCTGGCCATTTGGGCCCTGATTCTATAAAAGATGCCTACAGTTAGGCATCTAGATCGTCATTCCTAGCTGATCTCAGTGCCTAATTTACTCCCACCCCTTTTACTAAGCCACGGTAAAGGTTTCTACCGCAGCCTGGAGCGATAAATGCTCTGACACTTCTCCTATGCTCGTAGAATCCCTGTGAGTGTCAGAGTATTTAGTGATAAAAACCTGTACCGTGGCTTAGTAAAAGGGGGCGCTAATTTTTTGAATTGGTTTAATCAGCACTGATAATTGAAAGCACTATTAAAATATAGTTAAAATTATTTTTTTTTAATTACCCCCCTCCTTTTACGAATCCATATTAGGCTTTTATCATCACCAGGCACCTTGTATTAGCTCTGACGCTCATAGGAATTCTATGAGGATTGGAGCTAATACTGCTGTTGCCCACGATAAAGCCTAACACAGCTTCATAAAAGGGGGGGGAGAGTGTTAATTTGCCAATAGATGCCTACCTCTTCCATGCGCAAGTAGGCCTAGCTATGGATGGATTAGGGACAGAGTTTGGGCATAGATTTAATACCGTCATCTAAGAACGCTTAGGCACCATTAGGTGCAATTCTATAAGTTCTATAAATGGCACTTAGTGGTTGATTGACATCTGCCCTGAACAACACCTAGGAATTAGATGCCATTTATAGAATCAGGGACTTTGTGCATTTTTATATGCATAGAGCACTCACTTTGAATGCATTTGTGACTGAGTGCACCTGTCTATAAAAGTGATATTTTCGTAGGTAATATGCTTCTAGTGTGTTCTTATTCATGAATTTTTTTTTAAAAAAAATGTCTTTCTCCCCCTTGATATAGGGTGTTTTTATGTACATTTCAAACAGAGATGAATTTGGAAGACTTCTTTCAACTGCTAACTATAATACCTCACATTTCAACAATGATCTCTGGCAGATTTTTGAAAATCCAATGGTACGTACCTCAAACAAATCCTAGAATTTACAGTGGATGATCTGTTCCTAGGGTATGCAAGTTATTAGCTCAAAGACTGGAATTATCTCCTTAAAATGAGGGCATTACTCAGCATCCAGTAGGAATAAACTGGTTCGCTGTTAAGTGCAGGAGGAGGAGCCTAACAGAAATAGCCATTTCGTTTTGTTAATAAATTATAAACCTAATTAATGAAACATTATTGCATTTTGACACTCATTTCCTTTGTAGAGGAGACTGTGCTTTAACAACTTGTAATGTACTGATGGTAAGAGATCATCTATAGATCACTGAAATAATAAGATAAAAAGGAGACAAAATAATTTACCAGCTATTAGCACAGCAAATATTGGGGTTATTTTATTAAGGTGCGCTAACCGATTTAGCATACGCTAAAGATTAGTGTGCACTAAAGGCTAAAGCATCCATTATATCCTATGGGCATCTTAGCATTTAGCATGCGCTAATCTTCAGCGCATGCTAAATCAGTTAGTGCACCTTAATAAAAGGACCCCATTATTAGGGTACATTTATGGTCCAAACACAGGTCAACTCATTAATTCCTAAGTCAACTAACTAGCTGTTTCTAAACATGAAAATAATATATGAAATCATGCTAAAATCAGAATTGTTTAATGCAAACTGTTCATTTGTGATGCTCAGGATTGGAAGGAAAAATATATAAACCAAGATTATTCCAGGATCTTCACAGAAAACTTTGTGGAACAGGTAAGGAGCTAATACCTTGGTTATTAAAACTGTTGGTTTGATAGTATCTGAAAAAGTGTGTTTTATTGTATTTTCCTACACATTCAGTTGGAAGGAGCAAATTACATTAGGGATTTCTATTCCGCCTATACCTTGCAGTTCAAGGCGGATTACAAAAGAGTTGACTGGACATTTCCAGTGAAGATACAACGTTTTTTGGTTTTGTTTTTTTTTACAACAGAGGAGAGATAGCTGGATAGATTCCGAAGGAACTTACAAATTGGATAGTAAATTGACAGTACGTAACTGTGTGATATAACAAATAGATTACACTTAGAGTACAGATAAGATTACAATACATTTCAAGGATCTGTGTTCAGCGATTTTCTTTTGCACATAAAGTGCTTTAAATTCTCAATAATTTAAATTTTTGAGCTCATTTATTTTAAACATATAAACTATCACCTAAAGAATAGAACTAATCCCCGTGATTAATAATGAGGTTGAAGTGTCATAAATATGCATAACTTAGATGTTATTTCAAGTCTTCATTCTGAATGCATGTGATGTAATCATTTACTTCACAAACCTCCTTCCTACCTTAAGCAACTTAACAAATTTTGAAGACAAGGTACTGTGTGTTTGCATGTAAGGCTCGAAGTTTACACAACGGCGCTAATAACTTGAGTGGTTGAACCACTCTCTGGGAAACGTGGCACAACATCAATAGTGTCCCCCGAAGAAGGCTTTATTAGCTGAAACGCTCTGAATGTAGTGGGAGCGTCGGGCAGTTCATGGTCCCCCAACGTTGGCTTTGGCTGGAAAGCCATTAAGATAAGTGTTGTTGCTCTTGTATAAAGTATATTTTAAAACAATACATGATTAATGAAGTTAAACAAAATAAAATTAAATAAACAGTTGTACTCCCCAATCAGTTAGTTAGATTTTTAAATAAATTTGTCAATAAATATTTAAATAAATTAATAATTAAATTTTAAGGTAGGAAGGAGGTTTGTGAAGTAAATGATTATATCACATGCATTCAGAATGAAGACTTGAAATAACATCTAAGTTATAAGAGGTCTCTTTACTGAGAATTATGCATATTTATGATACTTCAACCTCATTATTAATCACGGGGATTAGTTCTATTCTTTAGGTCGGTGGTTCCCAAACCTGTCCTGGGGGACCCCCCAGCCAGTCAGGTTTTCAAGATATCCGTAATGAATATGCATGAGAGAGATTTGCATACCTGTCACTTCCATTATATGCCAATCTCTCTCATGCATATTCATTAGGTATATCTTGAAAACCTGACTGGCTGGGGGGGTCCCCCAGGACAAGTTTGGGAACCACTGCTTTAGGTGATAGTTTATATGTTTAAAATAAATGAGCTCAAAAATTTAAATTATTGAGAATTTAAAGCACTTTATGTGCAAAAGAAAAATCGCTGAACACAGGTATTTAGAAGTTATCCTTTAGACCCCCTATTTGGAGAATTTGTATACATTTGAGTGTGGGTTGGATAATCTATAATTTGATCCATGGATGTAGTTTGAGTTTCAATATATGTTATAGGATCAATTATTATTATTTAAGTTAGAGTAAGTTAAAATGTATCATTTTCATAGAGCAGACATGTCAAACTCTGGCCCGCGGGGTCCTGCCGTCGCCAAGATTTGGCCCGCCATTCCTTCCCTCTCTCCATCAGCTGCAGTGCTGCTCCGCCAATGTTAAAAGGAGCCCCGTCAAAATAGGAGCCCTGCCGCTGCTATAGCACATTCCCTCTGCCGCGGTCCCGTACGTCAGAGGAGGGGCGGGACTGAGGCAGAGAGAACATGCTGACGTGGGGTTGGAGAGGTTGTAACCCTATACTTCTACTAAGACTAAGGGGTCCTTATATTAAGGTGCACTTTTTGCACACGCTAAGGGCTCCTTTTACGAAGGTGCACTAGCGTTTTTAGCGCACGCACCAGATTAGCACGCACTAGCCGAAAAACCACCGCCTACTCAAAAGGAGGCGGTAGTGGCTAGCGGGCGCGGCATTTTAGCGCACGCTATTCCGCATGTTAAGACCCTAACGCGCCTTCGTAATCAGTTAGTGTACCTTAATAAAAGGACCCCCTAAGTATCTTAATAAAATTTGGCCCGTGACTTAGCCTATGTTTTAGATTTCAGCCCCTTATGTGATTAAGTTTGACACCCCTGCCATAGAGCAACAGGATGCTGCCAGTGTTAGTAGAATAGTCAAGGATGGCATGTTACTCTTGGCAGAATTCTATGCAACTATGCAATGCAGAATTTGCACAGTATTCCCCATCTGCGCAGAACTCTGCACAGACACCCAGATCTGCTGTCTCCATCATCTCCCACACTCCCATTGGGCAGGGGGGTCTTCTGATCTCCTTCCTGCTCCTGACCCAACAGCCTCCCTCCCTTACAGGTCTGGCCTCTCTCCAATTGTTTGACCAATCATGGATCTGCTTTCCCCCTACCTATGGGCCCTCCGAAAGCAGAAGTGGCAGCTGGCCAGCAGAGGCAGCACTGTGAACAGGGCCTTTCCTTTGCTATGTCATTTGTGATATCACTTTTTGTAGCCGGCCACAAGCAGCCTGTTCACAGCATTGCCTCTGCCACCGCTACTGCTTTGGGAGGGCCCACAGGTAGGGGAGATGCTAGATCTGCATGGGTAGGTAGGGGGGTGTCAGTCGTGGAGAGTGAGAGGCCAGACCCATGAGGGGAGGGAGAGGGGACATGAATGCTGGACTCAAAAGTGAGGGGAGGAAGGGGGAGGAGAGTGACACCCACCATTGTCACTCTACTATCTTGTCTGGAAGAGATGCTTGCCAGTGGAGATAGGGAAAAAGAGAAGTCAGATCATAGGGAACAAAGAAGGGATTCAGGATGTGAGCGAGCCATATGCTGGTGGATGGGGTGGGGTGAGGAGACATGGATATTGGATCCGCAAATGGGGGGATGGTAGAGAGAGAAAAAGAGAGTGACCAAGACTGGGAAGGGAGAAGCCACTGGAGAAGAGAGATATATATACCAGACCAAGGGGTCCAGGGAAGGAGATTCAGGATGAGAAAGAGGGGTGGGATTTAGAGGGAGAGGGAACTGAGAAGGCTGGGGCCTGAGAAAGAAAAAGGCAGGAATTAATTTTAGGGGTCCTTTTACTAAGGCATGCTAACCGATTTAGCGCATGCTAAATGTTTAGGCGCCCATAGAATATAATGGGCGCCTTAGCATTTAGCGTATGCTTAATAAGTTAACGCGCCTTAGTAAAAGGACCCCTTAGTTCTTAGAATTGGGGAATTCTACGCAAAACACTACAGATAAACTTTGCAGAATATTGAAATATTGTGTACAAAATCTTCAAAAATTTTGTGCAGAATTATACCAGGAGTCTACTGAAAGCACAAAGTGGTTTTGCCGTGCCTAAAGTTACGCACACCAACTCATGTCAAGTCCAATGGCTGGTGTAAATTAACACACCTAAGTTCATTATTAGAGGCATTTTCAAAACACTAAAACGTCCCAAAAAAATGGCATAAATCAGTACTTGGACATTTTTCTCTCCAAATGTCCATTATTGATTTTCTAAGCCGACTTTCTGGATGTATTGCTAGGCTTCTTAGTCAATGTGTGTCCAGAGTTCGAGGGGGCAAGGTGCAGGCGTGTTATGGGTGGCCTTAACACATGGATGTCTTGCCATGATAAACATTTCCCAAGACTTCCAAGAGAGAACTTAGATGTACAGAGCTACACCTGTTTTAAAACCATCTAAGTGCCAAAAAGGAGCCCAAACTGACCAATTGTCCACTGGAAAGATTAAGTAATGACCACCTAACACACTACCCCAGTGGTCACTGACCCCCTCCCACCCCACAAAGATCTGAATGAAACAGTACATACATATTTCTAGAACAGCAGCACCTGGTATGGGAAAGCCTAGTAGAGCAGCATACAGGTGTCTTAAGGAGCCTGGTGGGTGGGCTAGTGAAACATAGAGAGGGGTACACAGGCCTATAAGCCACTCTAACCACTACATTTATGGTGAAAAATGTGAGGCCACCAAAACCCTACTATACTGCTATATATGTGCTTCCTGCAGCCATAAGGGCTATTGGAGTGTTAGATAGGTGGGTATAGTAGGTTGGGGGGGAGTTTTGGAGGGCATAGGGGGCTATGGTGAGATGTACATCTGGCACCCTTTATAAGGTGCCCCATTTCTCTGTTGGCATGTCTGTGTGGCCAGTTCATTACAATGCTGGTCCCTCCCATGTCCAAATGGTCTGGATTTGGACATTTTGAACTTAGACGTTTTTGTGGTCAAAAAAGCCTAACGTCCTAAGTTTAGACATCTTGACGGCCAAGACTTCTAAATACTATAGACTCTCTGTTAACTGGAACTCTCAAGCAACCAGCAAAATAATCAAAGAAATTAGGGACCTGCATACAAAGTGTCATTGCATAAGGTCTTGCTGTAGAAAAGTGTTAGAGGTAGGAACTGAACTGGTAGTTCTAAATTCCACAGTGCAACACTTTTACTTTTAGGACTACCCAACCTGCAAATATCTCAAGACATACTGTATACTCAAACATAAACCAAGATTTTTGGGGCAAAAAAATGGACCAAAAATGGGGATCTCGGTTTATATTCTAGCCACCACCTGACCACCGGGTATGGTTGTCCTCTTCCTGTTTCCTGTTGAACTTAGCATCATTATTCTGTATACAGGGGCATCCCCCCCTAAATTGTTATCTACAACACAAGCTCCTTCCCCGGAACTGCTATCCACAATACATGCCCCCACCCACCTGAGACACTGACCTCCCTATACTGCTGGACCTCCATACACCCATAGATTGTACCGCCAACGAGCCGCTGTATGTTGAAATAGGCGGGGCCTTGAGTATCTTTGCATGCTCAAAGCCTGCCAACTCCCACCTTCTCTGAGAGTCTCGGAGGGGGAAGGAGTTGGCAGACCTTGAGCATGCACAGATGCTCAAGGCCCCGCCCAGTTCAACATACAGTGGATCGGTGGCAGTACAATCCACAGGTGCATGGACGTCTGCGGATCTGCAGCAGCAGCATGTATATGGAGGTCAGTGACTTTGGGGGGTGCATGGAAGTCAGCAGATCTACAGTGTCTGCACCAATGGGTATATGGAGGTCAGTGACTCAGGGGGTGGGGCATTTATTGTCTCTGGGGAGGGTGCTTGTGTTGTGGATAGCGGCTGGGGGAGTGTGTGTGTGCGCGCCCATGTATGCAGGATGGTGACACCAGATCAGTATACAGCATCAGCAGCAGATGTCTTCAGCACTGAACGGTAAAGCTCTCATTACTTGGACAACATTTTGAGGCACTAACCAATAGAGCTTGCTTTAATAAACCTTGATGACACCATGATATATACTTAAAAACAGGGGTTTATTTTTGCCATCATTTTTTATTGAAAAATATTTAATGTGAGCAGTAACTTTTTGGTCCTTCCCCCTTCTGTTGCTGATACTGCAAAGCACTATGATAGGGATGTCTGCCATAGTAGGGGGTCATTTCCAAAGTTGCTAACAGAAAAGTCAGTTACCCCTTTACGAGCTCTGGGTGGACTTTTTGGTCTGGGTTAAAGTGGAAGTCAGAGATAGACCATACAGGCTGAATCAAACCAAGGTTCATTGAGCCTGACAGCATCCTGTCTCCACCAGTGGCCTGCTTGGGACACAAGTACTGGTAAAACTTGGGGAAAACTTGGGGAAGGGGGAATAGGGGGTAAGGAACAGGAGGTTTATGGTGGGAGGGATTGTTTATTTAAACAGATATTGTTGAAACTGATTTTATTATAAATGTTGTGTTGTAGACTGGCTCGCCAGAATCACCCCAGTTTCTAATCTTGGTTCATATTCGAGTCAACCTTTTTTCCTCCTTTTTTTTGGGGGGTAGGGAAAGGGTCACCTCAGTTTATATTTGAGTATATACGGTAGACACTGTAATCTTCCAGTAACTGAGCATACAACTATACCAGCTGTATAAATTTAGGATTTATCTTGACAAATCTAAATTGTGACATTTATAGCAGCTGCTGAATTCTTTGTCAAACTAAAGTGTGTGCATAATGCGAGAATTAACATTAGGAATTTTCTTTACAGCCATGTCCAGATGTTTTTTGGTTTCCAGTGTTTTCTGATAAAGCATGTGATGAGTTAATAGAAGAAATGGAGCATTTTGGCCAGTGGTCAGGAGGTAAACACCAAGTGAGTAGAAATACATTGTGAAGCAGAATAAAGAAATAGAGAAACATGACGGCAGATATAGGCCAAATGTCCCATTCAGTCTGCATGTCCCATGCTATCTTGAATTCAGATACAGTCTTTATTTCTACCACTTCCATTGGGAGACTATTCCACACATCTAGCACCCTTTCTATAAAGGAGTATTTTCTGACATTACTCCTGAGCCTAACTCCAGATGGAGGGGGCATAGGATGAAGTTTTCCTTCATTTGAAAATGACTCAACTCCTGTACATTAACGCCACGGAGATATTTAAATGTCTCTGTCATATCTCCTCTCTCCTGTCTTTCCTCCAGAGTATACATATTAAGGTCTCTAAGAATGTGTTCTGACGTGTAGAATAACTTATCCATATGTAGATGGTTTACCTAAAAATGGGGAAGATAGATTTCAAAATCCATTATTTTATATGGAAAAAGTATTCATAGAGAAAGCAAATGCTCATACTTTCTTTACAAAACAGTTCCAAAGCCAGCAGGTATGATTACCAACATGGGAGAATTAAAAAATGTTCCTCCCAAAATAATGTATTTGAGACTATTAAGTGATGTAGCGAGGGAAGGTTGCACTTTGAGTGGAGGTGCCTGGAATTGCCACACTATGTACCCCCCAATGTGCTCTTTCCTGTCACCCTCCCCCCACCCCCAAAGAATCTTTGCTGACAGTGAGCAGACTGTTCTACCTGCTGCTCGTGCTAGCTGAGCCTTCCTTCTGATGTCACTTGGTCCCGCGAACAGGAAATGAGATCAGATGTGAGCAGCGGTTAGGAGAGCTTTGAAGAGGTGTGGGTAGAAGAGAAGCACCAGTATGCCTGCCAAGTTGGTGCCTGAGGGTGATCTGTTCCCTGTCCCCCTCCCCTCTTACTACACCACTGGGCCTATCTTGCTAAAGGGCAGTAAGATTTCACCTTAACACACATTCATGTGAATTATAAATGTGCAGAACCTCTGTGGAAATGTTCAGGGGTAGTGGTTGCATTTGAGAGAGGTTATCCGTGATATGGAACAAAAGCAAAAAGAGACAATAATCCAAAATGCAAATCAAATGCAAAAGAAAAAGAGATCAGCAAAAAGAATAAGACTCAAAGGGTTTGATTCTCGAAAGCTTGTGTCCTGATGGCAGGCAGCTGTAGGCATCCTGCTGCCGTCTGGCAGCCAATCGGGACTCATGTTTAAGAAAAAAAACTCTTTGAGGCAGGATGCCCACATTGTAGTCCTCCGGAGCGCATCTACAGAGATGCACAGCGTAGATTACGTGTCTATGTAGATGTGAGACAGATGTCTTAAATGTATGTAAAATGCTGGCCTATATTTTGGGCACGTGACTAGGTCTGCTGCTCTGTGATTGGCTGCAATCAGTTCTTGCATCACATCGTGAGAACTGACTGCAGCCAATCAGAGAGCGGCACAGGACCAGGCAGGAAGCGCAAAGGTCACGCTCCTGCATTGTGCATCACTCTGCAAGAAGAAAGGCAGCCATCCAGCAGGAGTCCGCACTGGACCACTGCCACTTAAAAAAAGGTACCGGGAGGCTGTTTCGGGCTTTGTGCAGCAGGCAGCTTTGGGCAACAGGCTGTTTCAGGCTTTGGGCTGCTTCGGGCTTCCTTCCCAGCACCAGATGCACCAGACCACCTGATGTACCTATGTGTAGAGGAGGGAAAACCAAGGGGAAAAAAAAAATTCTGAACCAAAATTTTTTTTTCTTGGTTTTTCCTACTCTACAGGTGGACGCGTCTTATGGACCGAAAAATACAATAAATTTTAGTTTAGTTTAATAATTCACAGGTTATTGATTTTGAATGCATTAGTGGTCCATATATGTGCTAATAAATGCAAATCCCTAACATTAAACACATTACTTAGCATAGTAAGTAGACCTATTGCTTTTTTGTGGAAATTGGTGCACAGGTTGCATTTATACAGTGTATTTATGAAAGAAAAAGCAAATTACAGAACATAATCACACTTGTGCCCTTTTTGTTTCTATTCTTTTGATTCTGTAATAAAAACAGTGCTCTGAGTTCTTTAGTGAAAATCTCCGTTTATCTGTTAGCACACTGAAAACATTAATCTTTCTTTCTTTCTAACTTATTAGGATGTCCGTATTTCTGGTGGTTATGAAAGTGTGCCAACTGATGATATTCATATGAAACAGATCGGGCTGGAGTCTGAATGGCTCCATTTCATTCGAGAGTTCATTGCACCTGTAACACTAAAAGTCTTTGCAGGCTATTATACAAAGGTAGACCTTCAGCTAACTTGCATTTTCTTTTCCCATAGTTATTTTTCAAACGAGTCTTCCTCGTAGACACAAAGGTTTGAAATGGAGAGAACATTTTAGTGCTACTGGCCTGAAGGGAGGAAAAAGTGAATCTTTCAAGACATGATTTTGACTCTTTTCTCTCCAAACTTTGTTAAATTTAATGGGAAGCACATGAGTGTACTGGTCCATCATTTTATGCTGTGTCTTCAGGAATGCCATCTCATTATGGCCTGGAATGAAACCATTTGGAAAATTGTAGGAACTAAAATTGTGCCCTCTTCTTCCTGCCCTTCACTTTTTGTTTTTTTTAAAATAACAAAAAAGAAATTGTGGTATAAACAGTGTTGTAATTAGAGAATGACATGGCAATAAGGACACGTGGTAATCTGCACTAAACTGTGGTAAATCCACAGTAATGGTAATATTTTAACAGAGTTAGCATGGGGATGGAGTCAAAGCTGTGGGGACGGAGTAGGGATGGCATATAAGAACATAAGAATTTGCCTCCGCTGGGTCAGACCAAAGGTACATTGCGCCCAGCAGTCCGCTCCCGCGGCGGCCCATCAGGTCCATGACCTGTCAGGTTATCATGATTTAGCCCTATAGCCCCCTTGTTTTTATCTATACTCTTTCCATGCTGATATCTACCCCTATCTGTATCCCTCAATCCTCCTATCCTTCAGGAATCCATCCAATCTTTCTTTGAATCCCCGTAGCGTACTCTGCCCGACCACTTCCTCCGGGAGCGTGTTCCGTGTGTCCACAACCCTCTGTGTGAAGAACCTCCTGGCATTGGTTCTAAACTTGTCCCCTTCCAGTTTCTCTGAGTGCCCTCTTGTGTTTGTGGTTCCCCGTAGTTTGAAGAATCTATCCTTATCTATCTTGTCTATCTTCTCCATGCCCTTCAGGAGTGTGCGAGTATAGGGTGGGGACGGGGACATATTTTGTTCCCATGTCATTCTACTTGTAAGTAATAAAGATAAATTTCAAATCCATGTTTAATTCTGTTTTTATATATCTGCCATGATCTTTATCTGCAATTGAAAGAAAACAAAGCAGATGAACATGGGGGATTCCAGATTGAGCCGCTAATAACTCATATTTTTCTAATCTGATTCATACCTTGTCCCAGTTATAATTGTAATAATTCTTAAAACCATTTTTCATGCATAAAATAAAACCTTTTTTCATGTGCATAAAAGATCTTTTATTAAATTATCTGAGGGGTTAAGTATGTAAAAGTATACATGGTACCAAGAAGGTACACATTTTTACGTGATCTATATGTAGGGCATGTTTTTGGGCAGAACAAATGCATTTATTCTAGCAAAAAAAATACCAGCCCATCCTTCATAGATTGGGTGATCAGTAACCAGTCAATCTATGAAAAGGCAACGTGTATGCAGAGCTTGGGCTCGTTCAATAATACTGGGGGAAATGTATTTATTTATTTATTTTTAACATTTCTATTCTGCTTAGAACCTAAGCGGATTACAGTAACACAGGCACAAAAAGGTCAGTTTTTTGTTTTAGTATGGAATGAAAAAGGTGCAGGTATTTAGTACCCCTAAGTAACCCCTGAAAAAAAAAGCCCTGGGCAGAGCACTGGCAGAATTACAATTAATGCACATTCTTTATGCACTAGCATGTATACCTGCTTCCTATTGTATTAAGTGAACCGTAACTTAAAACAATTTAATGCCCGCCATTTTGGAAGAGGCGGGCCTGCCGGCAAGAGAGAGTAAGCATCCCTCTTGCCGGCCATCTCCTAAAGATACAGGGAGTTAAGGAGGAGTTAAGGGAGATGTTGGGGTGTGAAGGAGTGTCTGGGGTGTTGGGGAGTGTTAGTGGATGTTGGGGAGTGACAGGAGTTCGGGGGATCGACGGGGCTGGTGCCAACAGGGAGTGGGCATCCCTCCTGCCACAGACAGTGTCACGGGGGGGGGGGGGGAGTTCCCTGCCACTTAACTGATCACAACAGGGAAATTCCCTTGACACGATCGGCTGATGGCAAGGGATCAGGCACAATTCTCTAACCGGCACCTGTGCCATGGGCGCCGGTTAGAGAATTGGGATGGTTAGGTGGGGGTTAGGCCTCTGTCCATTAGAACGCCGGTGTGTGCTTAGGCGGCTGCTGAGACCAGCGTCCTATACAGAATTTGCACCTATGTGTGTATAGTGGTGCTGAATATAAGTGAAAAATTTAAATGCTACAGCTAGTGTTTAAAAAAAAAAAAATGTTAAAATATAGACCCATTAAGTATTACAGACGATGTGATGATAGAGATGGTGATATAAGGTATTAAAATTGAAAGAGAGTGGATGACAGGCTGCTGGGAATGTGTAGTGCACACATGAAGATTGCAGGTGTAAAAGAATAATAAAAGAAACAAAAGATTAGGTGAAGGGTTTGGGAAAAAGTAGTAATTGTAAAGGAATAATGAATTCTTTTTAAGAAGCTGAAACTTCTTTCTCAGTACTGATATTTTGAAATGACTGTGTATTAACTCAACTGATTTATGTGTTCCTGAACTTTTTTTTTAGGGTCATGCTATGCTGAATTTTGTTGTGAAGTACCATCCTGATAGGCAGTTTTATCTTAGACCTCATCATGATGCCTCAACATTTACTATCAATATTGCACTCAACAATAAAGATGTGGATTTTCAGGTGAGTTTGGCTATCAAACTCTCTTTTGCTATGAAAGGAAAGCTATAAAAAAAATTAAAATTTTCAGTTTAAGAGGCCCCTCTTACTAACCCCCCTGTTTTACTAAGGTGCGCTAATCGAATTAGCATACACTAAACGCTAATGTGTCCATAGACTAACATGCTTGCATTAGCATTTAGCATGCTAAATCGATTAGCACGCACTAATCGGTTAGTGCACCTTAGTAAAACAGGGCCTAAGTTTCCGTGAGTACTAATGCATGCTTACCACAGGTTAAAAAGCACTACTGTGGGGTGTGCACAGGTGCTAAAAAATACTTCATTTAGATGCAGTAATTTCATGCTTAATCTCTATGCTCCAAATATCTCTTAAACCACTTTTTAATTTCTTTTTATTAAATCCGCCTAACACTTTATACCATTGGTGACCCAAGAAGTCTGTCTGAAAACACAGAAATTCCAAACTGTGATGTTTATTAAGGTTTTTCCAATCAGGCCACGAATTTGGTCTTGGAGTATGAAATGTACGGTGTCAGCATCTATGAGACAAACTTGGTTCTTTCTGTTACATAGAGCGTTATGGACCCCTGTTAGGTTACAAAAATTAGATAGTTCTTTGTCTAATAGATGTTGGCATTGTAATTTGGAAGCAGGAACTTTAGATCATTTATTGTTTCATTGCCCATATATTATTAATTTTTGGAAATCAATTTGGGACCAAATTAATAATTTATTAGATAACCCAGTGGCATTATCCTATGATACTGTGATATTTGGTATGGAAATGAGAGCAAAAAGTCAAATTTCTGCAAATAATAATAAATTACTGCTAATAATGACTGGTGTTGCCATTCAGCAAATTACATACAATTGGAAGGATTGGAGGAGATTAAATTACACCTTTTGGTGGAATTCTTTATGTCACATTTATAAAATGGAAAGATTCATTGCATTGCAAAGAGGATATTTTAAGAAGTTTCAGGATGTGTGGAAACCATTGACAAGATATTGTACAGAGTAAATGGATACGTTTCCCTTAAATATATCAGTTTAAAAGGGTAGGGTGGGGATTGTGGTATTGATGTGTATTTATATGATTATTAGTTATGTGGTAGGGAGGGATGGGAGGGGGTGGGGTAAGAAGTTATGTAATTAACCAAAGATAGAATGTAAGTGAAATTTGCATTGATTATCTGATTGAATATGTACTTACACTTTATGTAATTTTGAAAATGAATAAAAATTTGGAAAAAAAAAATACTTCATTTTTTTTTAGCACTGGAGATGTGTTTGGTGGGGGGCAGAGAGTAGATAAGTCCAGTGCTAATTTGTTAGCGCACCTACATCGCCGTGTTCAGGTAGGGCAAGAGCCCTTACCACCTAGAAAATAGGTGTTGGTAAGGGTCCCCCGCGCTAAGGGCCATATGATAATTGGGAAATTAACACCTAGTCATTAATGGAACAAATTGGAAGTGCGGCCATTTTGTAGCCATGGTAAAAATGGCTTCAGCACAGCAACGTTTTAGCACAGCTTAATAAAAGGGCCCCTTAACTTCCTCCTTACTGTAGTGAAGACGTCATGTGCAGCTGCCTCTTTGTCAGCTGGGTACCAATGACATTAAATAAAGTGTAAGAGTGAGTTTCCGGAATCCACATATAAGATTTGGGGTAGAAAGTTGAAATCCAAAATATCCAGGGTAGCATTATCAGAAATACTCCCCATTACACACCCAAACGAGCAAAAAGGCTGATGAGCTCTGGAGTCTCATTGCATAAATGAGACTGTGGTTCAGGGGAAAAGGATTCATATTTGGATAGGAATTTTGCAACCGCTGGAAGCAATCCAGGTCTGTCCAGTATTGAGTGCTGACACTCAAATAAGTATACAGGCAAATCAGGGCTGCTATTTGTGCAGTTCTGTTTGCCTGGAGAGTCATCCAGTCACTGACACTGAATATTGACGATCCTCAGAAAACTTCCAGGTTGATGCGCCCCCCCCCCCCTTTCCTTTCATATGCAGTTTTCTAGCTAAGCAAGAAAATAACTGTCTGTTTCGCTGATGTTTTGTTTTAAGATGCAGATATTCAGTGTGCTAAAACTTTTTTTTATTTTGGTTTTAATACAGGGTGGAGGTTGCAGATTCCACAGGTACAACTGTTCCATTGAATCGCCCAGGAAAGGCTGGAGCTTCATGCACCCTGGAAGACTCACCCACCTGCATGAAGGACTACCTGTCACGAACGGAACAAGATACATTGCAGTGTCTTTCATTGATCCATAAATTCTCATCGCATTTTCAAATAACAAAGAATATAATTTTTATTTTTTTTTAATAAGAAGAAACATTTATTTATAGATGTCCTTCCAGAAAATGGCACTACGTGTTATTGTTTCTTCTTAAAACGGTGCTCAGGCATGAACAAGATACTTTGAGTAGGCAAGAACTTTACATTGAGCTAAATACAAGTTGATGTACATCTTCTCTAAACTGCATCTGACCAAGCCACAAAATGAAAATACATCAAGCTCCCTTAGTACCAGCGACAGAGGAATGGAAAGGATTTGTTTAGTGTACTTCTCTGATATGACTGGTTACCAGTTCAGCAAAATCTTTTTCAACTTGTTAAAAAAAAACCTCTATTCAAAGAGGGTTGTGTTTTGGGTTGTTTTTTTTTTTTTTACCTTTTAGGGGTTTATTACAAAATCCTTATAATAGAAAAGAATGATGCTTATGCATCAGTTTACATAAGAAAAAAAAATCCTTCAAAATACAGACATTTTCACATATAGATGTCATACACCAAATGTATGCGTTGTCATGTTCTTATAATACTTGGAAGATTCAACAAGAGTAAATGTACAAACAGAGTGCTAATGTTATAGAAAAATATCAGTGCCTTTATTTTTACAATTGTCTATGCTCAGTCTCTCCATTTGGGGTGGGAAGAGGGGGGAGGGGTTTTATATCATGAATGATCTTTTATGAAGAATAGGGGCAGGTGTCCTAGCAAAAAAACAAGGCTTACCATAAATCACATGACTCTCATGATTTGTGGTAAACTATTTTAATATTAATGAGCTGTTTTGATAAGGATCATTGAAATATTTTTTGTAGTTAGGGTATTTTTTTAAATGCATAAGGAGTAATAATGCAGGTACATGCATTTCAATGCACATTAGATACCGAAGTAGGTGTTTAATGTTCATTAATGTAGTTTAACAAATAGGCAGACAAGTGTCCTTAAATTGGATGAAATATTTTTCTGTATGTACTGGACAGATCCACAAAATAAATACTGGAAATTAGATTCACCTTTGAAGAACACTGGCAAATTTAAAGGGCAAGATATTTTTTAAAGACAGTTTTACACTCATTTTAAAATTACTTGAATTTTCTGTCAGTAATCTACTGTAAAGTTGTTGAGTTGCCTCTTATAGCAGGGTGTCCTGACTTAGGACCTGGCTTACCAGGGCTTTATCCTATTCTTTGTCCATGGGGAACGGACTTTAGGAAATCAGGCCCCATAATCATCTGTTTTGAGGAATCTGATTTTAAAAGGTTTCTGATGTTAGCAATCTATGTATTGAACTTGAAGTGAAAGCAGAACATTGAAACCTAAAGTGCTGATATGCAGTGTGTCAAGAAATTGTGAAAAAATAAATTAAGAAAATAAAAGGTAGATTAAAAACAATGTCACGTATTTTATGTCATTGTTAATGTTGTTGCTATGCAATAAGGGGCTGATTCTATAAAGGGCGCCTAACTTGTAGGAACCACTATGCATGGTTGTCAATCAACCGCTAGGCGTCCTTTATAGAATCATGTCTAGCGGCATCTAAACAGACTTAGATGTTGCTAGGCATCATAGAGGTAGGTGTCGGTATATTAGGCTTAGCAACGCCTAAGTCTACCAAGCCTATTCTCTTCTCCTAACCATGCCTACTTTGGAGGCAGGTGTCGTTAGGTGGTGGAGTGCGCCTCAACTTAGACGTTACTAAGTGTCTTGTGGATATCCTTGCTCAACCTTAATTAGCAATAAAAATAATTGGAATTTTAATGGCATGGTCAATTACCACACCACTTCAATTAAGTAGTCCTTTTACTAAGGTGTGGTAGCCGATTTAAGGCTCCTTTTACTAAGCCGCATTAGGGGTTTAACGCACGGAATAGTGCACCCTGAACCTTAACGCCAGCATTGAGCTGGCGTTAGTTCTAGAAGCGTAGCGCGCGGTAATTTCCTGCGTGCGCTAAAAACGCTAGCGCACCTTAGTAAAAGGAGTCCTTAGTGCACGCTAAATGCTAACGCACACCAATGCGTTCATAGGATATAATGGATGCGTTTGCACACGTTAGCATTTAGCACGCCTTAGTAAAAGGACCCTTAAGTTGCTTGCAAATTCTCATTAGGCATCACTAGGCATCCATAGGTGCCATTTATAGAATCGGGCCCTATATTTTTCAGGTGGTACACCAAACACACTCAATAGTAGGTCTTCAGTACTAATGTGGACTTTAGCACAAAAAAGTATAACATCCACGCAAGATTTTGGAAAAGTTATTAAGCATACCATCCCAACATGAAAGGGCTGATTAACGGGAATTTCATCTTCTATCTAGCCCGTCAAGTGTAATTGCCCTTTATCTCTTGCACCATCATGACCCCCATCCACTTTTAAACTACATCCAAGGCACTATCATCAGCCCTCAGGAACCAAAGTCTCCCTGACACATCATAAATTTTTCTTCATAATATCAGCCCCACCCCCGCCCCCAACCCATAAAGTATCCATTCTCTTCAGCCAAAATACACAACTCTCTCTCCCTCAGGTCTGAGTTTCTTCTTCCCACCCTTCCGGAATGAATTATTGCCTATTTAGAAGATTCCTTTCATCAGTGAAAGAATAAGCATAGTCCATTTCTCTTTACAGTCCTGTGTGTGAAGTTGCAAGTTCTGTCATTAATCCTGAATGGTATTATACTGTTCCATATATATAACCACTCAAAAAATATTCATGTATAAATCAACATCAGAAAATATATGTGGCACGTTTCCAACTTAAAACGGAGAAAAGACCTCAGTGTTTCCCAGGAGCACACCCAGGAAACTTTCTATGGCAAGGAAATTTGAATTAGTCCTCCGAGTGTGATAAACATATAGCACTTGGCTTTAACAGCGAACTGCGGTGATTTTTTTCAATATCGGAAGATAAAGAGTTCACCTAAGATAAGTGCCTGTTTCCATTTACTATTTTTGAAAATTTATTTTTTAAAAAAGTTTTGCTAAAAGTTTTGACAATTATACTAATTATATTACGGCATTTTTCTTAGACCGAAGATGTATTTCTCTGTGGCAAGTAAGTACTTGCCATAGAAAGTTTCCCAGGTGGGCTCCTGGGAAACACTGAGGTCTTTTCTCCATTTTAAGTTGGAAATGTGCCACATATAATTTCCGATGTTGATTTATACATGAATATTTTTTGAGTAGTTATATATATTTAAGATATTCAGCTTGTATATATTTATTATACTGTTCCAGCCACATTCTCTGCAGTCTCAACAAACTTGTTAAAGATGTAGAGTAAAAACCTGTAGAAATCATAAGCCACCCTGCCGTGTGTAAAATTCTGCCTGGACGAGTGTTTTAGGATTCCAAAAACCATGGCTGCAAAACACAGAGAATGTAATATAAAACTGTCTTTATAGAGTGATCCAGGAAACAGGGCTTTTAATACATAATGTTAAATCAAGGCAAACAATGATTTGCTGTCATTATGCAAACAAAAATCCACAACAGCCATTCAATGGGTTTTAAGTTATACAGTATTAATATTAGAGGATAGCTATATTCGTGCTACCTGTCCTGGCTCACCTAAGCCCTCTTTTACTAAAGTGCGCTAACCGATTAGCGCATGCTAAACACTAACACGTCCATAGACTCACATGCACATGTTAGCGTTTAATGCGTGCTAATCGATTAGCGCACCTTAGTAAAAGAGGGCCTAAGTCTATTCAAATCCACAAGCATTTTTTTTTTTTCAGGAGACTACTTTGTCTATTACCGTGGTCAAATGAAAGACCCATTGTAGATGTGCAGGTGCTCTACTCTTGTAAGATCCGTTTGGGTTTTTCTCAAGGTAAAATTCATCAGTGTTTTCTAAGCTGATCTTAGAGTACCCCCCCCCCCCAAGTCAAGTTTTCAGAATATCCACAATGAATATGTATGAGATTCATTTGCATACACTGCTTCCACTGTATGCAAATCTCTTTCATGCATATTCATTGCGACTATCCTAAAAACCTGATTGGTAAGGGAGGTGCTCCAGATCTGACTTGGGAAATACTGAGTTGCTTTCTACTTTATATACCTGAGAGGGAAAGAAGGGATGTCTGCTATGGGAGGGGAGATAGAGGAAGGGTAGATGCAAGCAAACTGTGTTTTGTAGTGAGGAGAAGGAGAGATGCTGAACTATAGGGGAGATAGAGGAAAGGAGATGCTGGACACCATGGGATGGGGTAGAGAGGTGAAGGGGAGATTCTGGCCACAGGAAGGGGAGGTAGAGGGGAAGGAGTGAGACTGGGGGGAGGTGTCAGTAAGGTCTTGAGCTGAGCTGATCCTGTTAGGGGTGGGCATACAGTTAAATGGGGTAGAGGGCTCGCAATTTAATTTTTATACCTGAGAGGGAAATAAGGGATGTCTGCTATGGGAGGGGAGATAGAGGAAGGGTACAATGAACCTGCGTGTTGTAGGAAGGGGAAGGAGAGATGCTGAACTATAGGGAGAGATAGAGGGAAGAAGACACTGGACACCATGGGATGGGGTAGAGAGGTGAAGGGGAGATTCTGGCCACAGGAGGGGGAAGTAGAGGGGAATAGGACTGAACTGGGGGGGGGAGGTGTTGGTAGCTGATCCTATTGGAGATGGGCATATGGTTAAATGCTCACCTTGGGCTAGCCCTGCTAGACCTTGGTCTGATCCATGAGGTATTTTATTTTATTCTTATGATCCTGTTATATATGGCAGTGGTTCCCAACCCTGTCCTGGAGGACCACCCATCAGTCAGGTTTTCAGGATAGCCCTAATGAATATGCATAAATGAGATTTGCATGTAATGAAGATGATAGGAATGCAGATCTGCCCCATGCATATTCATTAGGGCTAACCCGAAAACCCGACTGGCTAGTGGTCCTCCAGGACAGGGTTGGGGACCACTGATATATGGAATAATAGATTGAACTAGGTAGAAGTGGGACTAGCAGTGGTCATCACATTAGGAAGAGAGTAGAGCTGGAACATTGGCCTGGGTCATGTCCTCCTCTTTGGCTGCCCAGATCTTGAATGTTTAGGTTTTGACTATGGAGGGTACCATAGTGCTGAGGAGTTTAAAATATAACACTTGGTTAACAGAGAAGAACATGACCTGAGGTGTTACTCTGCCACTGACCTCCTTGCAAGGATAGAAGGGAGCATCATTGTGGAGGGTGGCAGAAGGGGTTAAAGTATCTCCAGTGTGTGTGAGTAAGAGGATCATAGATGTGGGTTTGGGAGGATGTAATATGTGAAGAAAAAAATGGGGATTGGGTGGATGGAGAGGCAAGGGATCAAAGAGGTGTCATAAATGAGTGGATCCAATGGGGTGTGGGGGGCTGAATGAGTGAAGAATTGGAAGAAATGTGGTGAGTGAGAGAAGGGATGTGATTGTGGACCCTCCTTTTCCTGACCCCAGATTTCTACTATCTTGTTAAGAACATAAGAATAGCCTTATTAGGTCAGACCAATGGTCCATCAAGCCCAGTAGCCTGTTTTCATAGTGGTCAATCCAGGTCACTAGTACGTGGCCAAAACCCAAAGAGTAGCAACATTCCATGCTACCGATCCAGGGCAAGCAGTGGCTTCCCCCATGTCTGTCTCAATAACAGAGTATGGACTTTTCCTCCAGGAAATTGTCCAAACCTTTCTTAAAACCAGCTACACTATCCGCTTTTACCATAACCTCTGGCAATGCGTTCCAGAGCTTAACTAATCTCTTGAGTGAAAAAAAAATTCCTCATTGGTTTTAAAAGTATTTCCCTGTAACTTCATTGAGTGTTCCCTACTCTTTGTAATTTGTAAAATCAATCCACTTGTGCCCGTTCTACTCCACTCAGGATTTTGTAAACTTCAATCATATCTTTCCTAAACCGTCTTTTCCAATCTGAAGAGCCCTAAACATTTTAGTCTTTCCTCATACGAGAGGAGTTCCATCCCTTTATCATCTTGGTCGCTCTTCTTTGAACCTTTTGTAGTGCCACTATATCTTTCTTGAGATAAGGAGACCAGAATTGAACACAATACTCCAGATGAGGATTCCCTCTTTCTTCTAGCCCCTCCCCTATTCCTTTCTCTTTTTTTATCTCCCCTAATTCTTCTCCATCCCTTTCTTCTCCCTCTCCTTTACAGCACAGTTCTTCAGATTCCTCCTCCACTCTGTCTGTCTGAGATCCATTTTCCATCTCCCTCCTTTCAGCCTCTGTTCTCATTCCCATTACTCTTATTTCTTATTTCCTTCTTCCTTTCCAGCACTAATCACTAAGGTTCCTTCCCCCTATCAAAAGGAGAACCAAATAAATTAACCAAGATATACATGAAATGTTAGAAAATTACTTTATTTGTAAAAAGTAAAATATACATGTCCAAGTTTATGCAAATATGGTACATAATTGCCACAAAATGCCAGAAACACTGAAAGCAGGATTTTCAAGCTATTGCCGAAAAATCTATTCTGGAGCTGCTACAGGAATCGGGGGTTTGTGGATTTAACCTTTTCCTGCTTATGCAATGTTTGAGGTCAGCTACATCCCTCAGCAAATATATAAGCAAGTCCTCTGTGTAATTTTTTTATGCTCAGTGATGGTCTGCCATTCAGCCACAGTCAAAAATAATCTCCTCTTTAGCAAATTTGTCAGCTTTTATCTACATTAATCTACAGTTATTTTGCTTTCTAATGTATGATACCAAAGTTTTAACAAGGTTGGAGGAGGTCACATAGAGCCCCTTAACAATCTTCCAATAGGTCGTGTCCATAGCATGCCAACTGGTGAATGATGTGCCCAAGTATAGGTTATCTGAGACGAGGTATACCATGACATCTTTATTTCATTCCCGCTAGACAGCTAAAATTACTGTGGCAAGCAGGCTTACAAAGCTATGTTAAATGTAAAATAAACAATGATAATTCTAACTCTCCTACTCTGAAAACTCCATTCTCCTTTGCAAATAATAGTATCATATTCTAGGTCATGCCAACAACTGCCAACCTTCTGTAGAACATCTGGAATCTATTACATTGTGGATGTCTGAACTATATGATTTCTTTGTCTAAACTCTGGAGATTTTATTTGGCACAAAATGTCTTTACTCTAAATTCTTCATACTTAATTTGTTATGCCTATTTCAATTATTGCATCTGGAGTTCAGAAATAGAAAAAAAAAAAAAATAAGCAAACACACCGCAAACACCAGGATGTGCTGCTGTATATTTGTCAGGTATGGTGTCTGCCTCCTTACGCAAACGCCAGGATGTGCTGCTGTGTACTTGTGTACTTGAGTATGGTGTCTAAATCTGCCATCGTGGCGAAAGAAGAAAACTTCTGCACCGTATTAACTATGCCAGCATTAACAAGGTTTACAAGAGAACTGCATTGCTTTCTTTTATCACTCACTCTAGATAGCATACATTCTCATATTAAAGCATGTTAAATAAATAAAGTAACAAAAAGGCATGGAACAAATACCGAGGATCCTTATAGCAAGAGTAGGGTTACTAGATTTTGCATCTGGTAAAGGAGGACATGTGGCCCCGCCCTGTTCCACCCTTGGGCCGGCCCCATTCCGACTCCCGGCCCCGCGCAAACTTCATCTCTTTGGGTCGGGTCTGGAATGCATCTGCGCATGCACAGATGCGATGAGGTCACATTGCACGCATACACACATGCATTTGACATCACCACATCGCATGCGCACATGCACGCCAGACTCGGCCCCAATCTTGCCAACGTTTCAAAGTTGGTACGCCCGGATGGTCTTCTGAAAAGATGACATGTCTGAGTAATTCTGGACGTCTGGTAACCCTAAGCAAGAGGATGGGATTAAAGGGAAACAAATGCCATAGAGCTGTGTAATGCTGGGAGTGGCAGTTACAAAACTAAACAAGGGCATTGAAAACAGAGGATGATCCAGCAACCTTTTTTTTTTTTTTGCAGATTCAGCCGAAACCAAACCTGCCACTGAATTTCATGCCATGATTTTGGCTGAAGCTGTAACTGAAGCCCACCTTCCCTAAGCAGAAACAACTCCCCTCCCATGTTCTCCTTACAAACAAAAGTAGCCCCCACCACCACCACCACCACTACCCATAGGCACCTCTCTTCCCTGGAACATACCTTACAAGCATTAGTGGTTTAGCAGTGCACCAGTTAGCTCCCTTGTTAAAATAGTATCAATTTCATTATATCCTCAAGTCCTTTATTGAGAAAGCTTCACTGGCTCCCAGTCCGTCATAGAATACAGTGTTTAAGTGTGTGTGTATTGTTTTCAAACTCCTCTATGGAATATTTGATCCTTGAATCCCTCTATATTGGAATGGTATTAGATCTGGTCACTCAAGAATTACAACAATCTATAAAGTATCATTCCCATCCTTCAGAGGACTTAAATGTGCTGGGAAGCTTAGTAAATCTATAGCATTTAAATTGGTGGAGATTTGGAACAAACTTCCAGACTCTTTAAGATTGATAGGTCAGTTACAGCAATTTCGGAAAGATTTAAAAACGTGGTTGTTTACACAATAGTTATCAATATTATTAGCTGGCAAACTGTAATAAGTACATTTTATTCTTTAGTTTTAAATTTCCTGTTCAATTTTAATTAATAGTACTGTCTTAGGAATTTTTACTCTATCAGTATCCTTTTATTTATGGTCTACTATTTTGTCATTTCTATTTTAAAGAATTGTAAACCGAGTCGAGCTCCTTCGGGAAATGATCCAGTATATAAAATGAATCTTAGATTAGATTAATAAATTCCTATAACAAACTTAAGAACCTCAGAGACACCACTCGGGGCTCATAACATCCATTGTCCTAAGCTTCACATGCCATCTCCTCTCTGGTTCACATATAATAAATCTCATCTGATATTCAGTAACTTATTTAACCAGGGTAAAACTTTAAAGAATGAATACTTTTTATGGTCATGAAAATCGGGGAGAAAGCCTTGTTAACATGTTTCACTTCCTGCTTTATCAAGGCTCATTTCCTATAAAGAATGACATATATTACATATCAAATCAAACCCAGGTAAATCATTTTTAGAAAATACCCCTTAGATTCCAGAGAAAAGAGAAAACAATCTACCATTTTGCATATATATTTTGTCCTCAAGAGAGGAATTTTTTGGAGCCTGGTTGAGTTAGCCATGATTCCAGTGGCAGTCTTGAGAATGGATAAGGGTGTTAGTTTCAGTGTGATTAGCTAGACTTTCAAAAGTTACAGCTAACAGCAGAACACACAGGTTCCTTTTACTAAGCTGCGTTAGGGCATTAACACGTGGAATAGCACGCGCTAAAATATTGCACACTAGAGAATGACACGGTGGCGGTTTACCTGCGGCCACCGCATTTTAGCCGCGGGTCACCCGCCGAAAACGGGGAAGAAAACTAGCAGTCGCTGCGGCGATGGGGACAAGGCCATTCACCGCACGCGGGGCGGTGAATGGTCTTGTCCCCCGCAGTGAGGCATGAAGGATCGCGCAGTCCCCGCAGCTCACACCCGCCCGCCCAATCAATTCCAGTGTCCAGCCAGCTCTCTCCCCTCTCCTCACTCCAGTCCGCAGATCCTCCTCCTCGGCGACCCGCACGCTACCAGAGAGCCGCGCACACCCGCCGCTGCTCAGCCTCGATCTTCTGCTCTGACGCAACCGGAAACAGGAAGTTGCAGCAGAGCAGAAGATCGAACACTGAGCAGCCGCGCGTGTGCGGCTCCCTGGGAAAGCGCGCAGGTTGCCGAAAAAGAAAACCCACAAACCAAGGTGAGGAGAAGGGAGAGAGCCGGCCAAACACCAGGATCGACCGGGCAGGCAGGTAGTGGCCGCGGGGACCGTGCGATCGATAGTGTTCCCGGCTCAAATTGGAAGGAGGGAGTGAAAGGAAAAAGGCTTATATGGATGCAGCGGGGACGGTGACGGGGCGGTGAATGGGATGGCAGTGGCGGTGACGGGGCGGTGAAAGGGATGGCGGTGACGGTGACGGGGCGGTGAAGGGATCGGCGGTGACGGGGCAGTGCAGAGGATGGTGGGCCGGTGACGGGGCGGTGACGGGGACATATTTTTTCCCCGTGTCATTCTCTATTGCACACGCTAGTGCAGCTTAGTAAAAGGAGCCCTATAGATGGCACACAGAAATTGTAGAAGCAGAACTATTGGCAAGACAAATGAATGCTCTGAATAATATCAGAAGACTAACGGTTGACTGTAGCTATTAATAATTTATTTGAATAAATATGAAATTACTTCTCACAAGCTATAAAAATGATAAATAACAGATATGAATAGTCATCTCTAAAATGTTGCATGCCAAAGCACATTTTCTCAATTGTTCCAGTGTTCTCCTATGATCCATTAGAACTTGAGCTTTAAGTAGACATGCACTTGTTGTTTTTTTTTTTGCATTTTTTACATAGCAACATAGTAGATAACAATGTTCATGGTCCATCTAGTCCAGCGGTCTCAAACTCAAACCCTTTGCAGGGCCCACATTTTGGATTCGGAGGTACTTGGAGAGCCACAGAAAAAAAATAGTTAATGTCTTATTAAAGAAATGACAACTTTGCATGAGGTAAAACTCATTATAGTGTATAAATCTTTCCTTAATTGCTTCTGATAATTTCAGCTATACACAGCTGCCCCCCTTTCTTTCTGTCTTTCTTTCTCCCTGCCTTCCCTTTCGTTCTTTCTTTCAAACCACAAATCTCTCCCCTGTTGCATCTTTGAAGAATGTTAAGCCCAGAGCAGGGCTGTCGCTGGCATTCAGGGCCAGCTATTCTATTTGCAGTGGGTTTGGGCACCTCCCGCAGCTGGTTGGTGTCGAGCAGCAGCTCCTCCAGGCTGCAGCTGTAGCGGTAGATCTCGTCGGGCACAGCCTGCAGAGAGCAGTGACATTTGTCCACCAACTACACATGCCAATTGCAGCGCCCTAGGGGGATGCACTTGACCATGGTGAGGGCCGCCATCGCCTAAGCCCAGGCTGCTCACATCCAACATGCAGAGGGAGTGGGGGCTGGGCCGCTCAGATCCAAAACACAGACAGGGAGTCCCTCTTCACACCACGGCCTAGGCCCCTGGAACGAACACTAGGCCGGAGCCATAGGGAGGGAGGGAGAGGATGGGGTGGTCCCATCAAAGGGGGGGGGGCGACTGAGGAGAGCACATGAACAAAGGTCCAGAGGGCACTCAGCACTCCTCGTGCATTTTCTTTCGGCCCTCACAGCCAGCCGCCCATTGTCCCCAAGCACAGCTTTGAGACGCCGAAATGTCCCGTTTTCAGAAAGAGAGCAACTAGACTCTGCTCTCTTTCTGAAAACGGGACATTTCAGCGTCCCAAAGCTGTGCTTGGGGACAAAAAGACAGGGTACCTAAAAACGGGATGGTCCCATTCAAAACAGGATGCATGGTCACATTAGTTATGGCTAAAAATACCTTTTCATACACTTTCTGACTTAGGGCTCCTTTTATTAAGCTGCAGTAAAAGCCAGAACGTGCTTACCAGAACTTAAAAGGACTTACCATGGGACATATCGAGGCACCCTGTGGTAAAAGCCCAATGTGTAGATTTTGCTTCTGGGAAAAGAGGATGCATGGCCCCAGTGGCGTACCTAGGGGGGGGGCGGGGGGGGGGGGGCGGGCCGCCCCGGGTACCAGCCCTAAGGGGGTGTTCCCGGCCTTGCCGTTCAGTCCCCCGCCACCCCCGAAGGACCGCTCGCCCCACTGACCTTCCTGCACCATGTGTGAAGCAGCCCGCAGCAGGATCGCGAAGTCAGCGTCAGCATCCCTGCGCTGCTTCCTGCGCCGCGATCCCGCCCCACCCTGAAGGCCTGATGCCCCGACCCACCCCGAAGGACCGCTCGCCCCCCTGGCCTCCCCGCACCACCTATGAACAGCCGCAGCAGGATCGCGAAGTCAGCGTCAGCATCCCTGCGCTGCTTCCTGCGCCGCGATCCCGCCCCTCCTCTGACGTCAGAGGAGGGGCGGGACCGTGGCGCAGGAAGCAGCGCAGGGATCGCTGACGCTGACTTCGCGATCCTGCTGCGGCTGTTCATAGGTGGTGCGGGGAGGCCAGGGGGGCGAGCGGTCCTTCGGGGTGGGTCGGGGCATCAGGCCTTCAGGGTGGGGCGGGCGGGCAGGCAAGCAGGCTTTCAAGGGGGAGGGGGGTGACAGGCAGGCAGGCAGGCCTTCAAGGGGGGACAGGAATTCGGGGGGGGGTGCAGGCCTTCAAGGGGGGCAGGCAGGCCTTCAGGGGGGTGCAGGCCTTCGGGGGGGGGTGTAGGCCTTTGGGGGGGTGCAGACCTTCAAGGGGGTGCAGGCCTTCAAGGGGGGAAAGGCAGGCAGGCCTTCAAGGGGGGGACAGGCCTACAAGGGGGGGGACAGGCCTACAAGGGGGGGGGACAGGCCTTCAAGGGGGGGTGCAGGCCTTCAAGGGGGGTGCAGGCCTTCAAGGGGGGGAAAGGCAGGCAGGCCTTCAAGGGGGGGACAGGCCTACAAGGGGGGGGGACAGGCCTACAAGGGGGGGGGACAGGCCTACAAGGGGAGGGACAGGCCTACAAGGGGGGGGGACAGGCCTTCAAGGGGGGGTGCAGGCCTTCAAGGGGGGTGCAGGCCTTCAAGGGGGAGACAGGCCTTCAAGGGGGGGGAAAGGCAGGCAGGCAGGCCTTAAAGGGGGGACAGGCCTACAAGGGGGGGACAGGCCTACAAGGGGGTGGGACAGGCCTTCAAGGGGGGGACAGGCCTTCGGGGGGGTGCAGACCTTCAAGGGAGTGCAGGCCTTCGGGAGGGGTGCAGTCCTTCAAGGGGGTGCAGGCCTTCAAGGGGGGGAAAGGCAGGCAGGCAGGCCTTCAAGGGGGGGACAGGCCTACAAGGGGGGGAGAAGCTACAAGGGGGTGGTACAAGCCTTCAAGTGGGGGACAGGCCTTCGGGGGGGGGTGCAGACCTTCAAGGGAGTGCAGGCCTTCGAGGGTGGTGGTGCAGGCCTTCAAGGGGGTGCAGGCCTTCAAGGGGGGACAGGCCTTCAAGGGGGGAAAGGCAGGCAGGCAGGCCTTCAAGGGGGGACAGGCCTACAAGGGGGGGGAGAAGCTACAAGGGGGTGGGACAGGCCTTCAAGTGGGGGACAGGCCTTCGGGGGGTGCAGGCCTTCGGGGGGTGCAGACCTTCAAGGGGGGGACAGGCAGGCAGGCCTTCAAGGGGGGGACAGGCCTACAAGGGGAAGGGACAGGCCTTCAAGGGGGGTGCAGGCCTTCAAGGTGGGACAGGCAGACCTTTAAGGGGGGACAGGCCTTTGGGGGGGGACCATGATTTAGAAGTACACAGAGGGAAGGGGGTGTTCAAAGAGACATGCATATGCCAAACTTTGGGGGGGGGAAGAAATAATGGGTCTGAAAATAGAGGAGAGGGAGAGAGATGATGGACCATGGGATTTAGGGAGGGAAGGAACAGAAAGGGAGAGAAATTGGACACAAGGGATGGTGTGGAGGAGGGATAGAGATACTGGATAGGAGGGTAATTAGGAAAAGAAACGGAGAGATGGTGGACTCTGGGATGGTGGGGAAGGAGGGAGAGATGCCGGATGAAAGGGTATTTAAGAAAAGGTGGATCTGTGGAGGGAGATGAAAAAAAGGAAAGATACCAGACTTCCTGGGAAGGGAAGGGAAATGGAAAGGGAGGACAGAGTTGGCAGATGGATGGTTAGCATGCAGAAAGAAGGAGACCCTGGCAAGCAAGTTATCAGAAGAAAACCAGAGCCTTGGACCAACAAAATTTGAAATATAACCAGACAACAAAAGGTAGAAAAATTAATTTTATTTTCTGTTTTGTGATTATAACATGTCAGATTTGAAATGTGTATCCTGCCAGAGCTGGTTTTGGACTGCAAACGTGAGCTAGGATTTAACAGAAAGAGGAAAAGTCCTTTTTGTTTCTTTATTTTATTTACACCACAGCGCCAGTGTGGTTAGGAGAAGCCAAAGAGGGTGAAAAAGCTATAAAACCCACCAGGAGTTTTGAAAAAAATCACCCAACTGGGCAGGAAAATCGAATTGAAAAACCAATTCAATAGGGCTGAATCGAATCAAAATTTTTATTTCCTGTATCTGGCAGCATTAGTTTGCGCTACTGTCTTAGACTTTAGGACCTGGGATTGGGGAGAGATGGCATCCTCAGTACTTTATAATGCAAGTGAAACGAGGATTTGGTCAGACTTTTGAAGGGTCTGCAGAAAAAAAATATTGTATAGGCCGGGGACATGAGACAGCAGGAAATGGGAACTTTTCTTCCTTCTATTTTTGTGAATGGAAAGGCTGAGGATGTCAGAGAGGTCAGTTAAAATATGTGCTTTATAAGAAAATATAAGAATGTGTTTTATAAAGTTTATAGCATAGCTGGCCTACCCAGTGAGGTGTTCCTAGTGGTGATGGTGGCAGCGTGTCAATGTGTTGAGAGGAAGAGGTGGTCTGGGAAATTCTGCTGAGCAAACTACGGGCCCATTTCCACCCCCCAGTTAGTCCACTCCACTCAACTGATTCACACACTGAGTGAGTCTTTGGGTGTTGTTTTGGGATCTCTTCCAGTGGTTTATCTCCTTCTGGTCCAAGGAAGGAAACTTTGTTATCCTTAGCATTGACCTACAGAATATGTTTGTAACAGCGCTGCTTGTGTGGCATTAGGCTATGTAGTGATCGAAAGAAAAAAACAGACCTTTGCACATTTTTGCACTATATGGTGGGTGTATGAGGAGATTCACATTTCCTGCACAGCTAAGTCCATGTGAAGTTACCTTGTGCTGTATTTGACATCTAGCAAGGTCTCTGTTTGAAAGGAAAGATCTAAACTTAAAAATGAAGTGGCCAGAAGTTATGGTAAAAGCAGATAGTGTAGCTGGTTTTAAGAAAGATTTGGACAAATTCCTGGAGGAAAAGTCCATAATCTGTTATTAAGACATGGGGGAAGTGTCTGCTTGCCCTGGATCGGTAGCATGGAATGTTGCTACTCTTTGGGTTTTGACCAGGTATTAGTGTCCTGGATTGGCTACCATGAGAATGGGCTACTGGGCATGATGGACCATTGGTCTGACCCAGTTAGGCTATTCTTATGTTATGTTCTCATCTGTAGGGGCCTTTGTTTTCACTTCTTATTTTAATGTATTTTTTTTCTGGGAACTTATCAGTGTTTTTTATAATGGGAACAAAAATGGAAGAGAATTAATGTGTGTGGAATGGGGGGTAACTAATTTCTTCAGCTAAATAATTCAATCCACTTCAAACAGACATAGGAGAACTTGTGCACCATTCACACACCCTCCAACCAAAAACGTCAAAAGAAAAAAACTGTTCGACAACCTCCTAGCCATTCGAGCTGCAACACTCGACCCCCAACTCTACAACCAATTGATATCAACCACAGACTGCAAAACCTTCAAAAAGAAATAAAAACACTTCTATTCAAAAAACACATAAAACCGAACTAACACAATCAGAACTGTCCCAAGCATCACCTGCAACTACTCCATATGTACTTCTAATGTCATGACAATTTAGACATAATTTATGTTATGTTATGTTTGGAATAATGGTTACATATATGAGGTTCAATAAAAGAAAATTTTCACTGCCTGTTTCTATTCTGACCATTTATTCCATTTCATGGTTATTGCAAAAAAAAAAAAAAAAAAATTTTTTTTACATGGGGGGGGGGTGTCAAAAAATGATGGGCCCCGGGTGCCATATACCCTAGGTACGCCACTGCATGGCCCCACTCTGTTCCGCCCCAGGCATGCCCCGGTCTACCCCCAGCTCCCGGTTAAGCCCCCAACCCCCCCAACCACAGCCCCATGCAAATGTCATCTCTTCAGGCCGAGTATGGAGTGCATCTAAGTGTGAGCAGATGCAACATGATGACGTTCCATGCCTGTGCAAATGCATGCGATGCCACTATATTGCATCCATACAGGCGCAGATGCATTCCAGACTCGGCCCCAATCTCAACAGCTTTTCAAAACCTGGACAAAGTGCTGGGTTTTGAAAAGCCATCCGGATGCCCGGACAGGCCTTTAAAAAAAAAAAAAAATGACTTGTCCGGGTAAATCCAGACATCTGGTAACCCTACCAATGTGCACAAACAAACCAAGCGCTAAAAAAAATTGTCTTTATTATCCTTGGAGGAGGCGTGCCTTGGGGCTGAAAATAGATGTATCAGTATGAATCAGGGTGTCAGGTCAAAAGCGCGCCGGGACAAAGGCGCGCACAGACAAATGAGCGCAGCGCGGAGGCGTGTGCCGCACAAAATTACTGTTTTTACAGCACCGACGAGGGAGGTGTGGGGGGGAGCCCCCCCACTTTATTTAATAGAGATTGTGCCGCGTTGTGGGGGCATTGTGGGGGACGTGGGGGGTTGTATCCCCCCACATTTTACTGAAAACTTCACTTTTTCCCTGTTTTTAGGGAAAAAGTTAAGTTTACAGTAAAATGTGGAGGGTTACAACCCCCCAAACCCCCCACAACGCCGGCGCGATCTCTAGTAAGTAAACTGGGGGGGCTCCCCAACAAAAACCCCCGTCGGAGCCCCTAAAAACTGTAATTTTCTTTGGCGCGCACCTCCGTCTTGCGCTCAGTTGTCGGCGCGCGCCTTTGTCTTTCGCCGACTTGTCTAGGAACCATGAATCAGCGCACCACAGAACTGTGCGCTAGCAGGATTAGCATGTGAGCCTTTACTGCCTACAAAATAAATGGCAGTAAGGGCTCATGCAGTAATGTTTGGTAATGACCACACACTAATGGTAACAGCATATGAAAAAGTGGGGAAGGAACAGTACCGTATTTTCCCATGTATAGGCCACATCCTATACATCGATTTTCCAAACCGGCCTAGTGGGTGCAGTTTGCTTAAATGGGGTGGCCTATACATCATTCCCCCCCCCCCTTTTATATACCTCCCTCGCCGGTAAATACCTCCTAGATGGCTGCCGGTGGTCTCCTCCAAACACGCTGTGCAGGGCAGCAGCAACATTTGCAATCTCAAGCCTTGCCCCATGTCACTTCCTGATTGGCTGCCGGCACGAGAACTGATGGCAGCCAACCAGGAAGCGACGAAGGGCGAAGCTTGAGATTGCAAACATCGTTCCTGCCCTGCACAGCGTGTTTGGAAGAGGCAGCTAGCGTGTTTGGAGAAGGCCGCTGTCAGCCATCCAGGAGGTATTTACTGGTGAGAGAGGTATATAAGTGTGTGTGGGGAGGGGGGGGGGATGATGTATAGGCCGCCCTATTGTATAGGCTGATGTAGGTTTTAAAACTCTTAGATAAGCCATGGCTAGTAACATGGGGTGGCTTATCTAAGAGTTTTAAAAACTACATTGGCATTTCCTGCGGCCTAACATCCCCGGCAAGAGAGATGCCCAGTCCTTCCTGCTGGCACCCTTCCCCCCCCCCCCCCCCGCTAAAATCCCCAGCAGGAGAGATGCCCAGTCCTTCTTGCTGCCATCCCCAAAACACACCCTACAGGAGGGATGCCCAATCCTCTTCTGTGAGCTTGCATCTTGATATGAAGATTATTTTTGTATGTGTGTACACTAAAAATAGACTATATTTTAACAAAATTCATGTTTATGTATGATTGGGGATAGGAAACACAGCATGGAGAAATAATTGCTTAATCAAAGCCTAAAATGCATTTAGTCCCTCATGCTGTGTATGAGAGTGATTAGCAGTTGAGTGAGTTAGAGGTTTTCCTGGTAAAGCTGAATATTTTAAATCAGTTAATGCCCATTTCTTTTGCTGAACAAGAATAAAATCTGACTTTAGTTAATGAGAGAAATGAGACTTTAATGCAGTCCACTGCAAATGATGATTCTCATGGCGCACCCAAACATCAGTATTCAAACAACAGTTATAAGTTTTGCCTATGTTTTTTAAATGGTGTTCAAAAACTAATGCCATAAACAGTGTTTTATAAAGAGCGCTCTGAGACGAGGAGCACTCAGAAAGTTGAGTGTGAGTACTGGAGTGCCTCAGGGATCAGTGCTCGGACCGACTCTGTTCAATATGTTTGTGAGCGACATTGCTGAAGGCTTGGAAGGTAAGATTAGCCTATTTGCGGATGACACTAGGATTTTTTTAAAAAAAATTTCTTTATTCATTTTAAAACTTTCAACAAGTAATTCATTATACAATCATATACACTATAATAATACTTATTAATTATACATTCACTGAAGTCAAACTATAACTTTGCCCTCCCATCCTTCTTCCAATATAATCATATAATTTTATACATATAAAATCTTCCCCCCTCCCCCTCCTTATACTTCAATATTCAAAAGGAGAGAAATAAATTATTAATTACTCAATTTTCTTGGAATTCCTTAAACCCTAATACCACCAGATCCTCCCACAAATTAAAACTATCCTTCCCCTCGCTAAAAGGCATTTCCCACACAGGAAAGCTAGGGACCTCCCTCCACTTCAAAATCACTGAGCTCTGGAACAACCTTACCTCCCCTCTTCGGAACTTGAGCTCTCTCCAAGTTTTCCGCAAATATCTGAAAACCTGGCTTTTCTCAAAAAATGTAAGTCTCCCTCCAACTTAGGAATCAAGGAAACTCTTATATCTTGGCATCCCAAGTCCTCTAAATTTTCTTCACACTTCTACCTCTAACCCTCTGTTGTAGTTCCTTCCTATTTCTCCTACTGTAAACCGTGTCGAGCTCTACGAATGTGGAGATGATGCGGTATACAAACGTAAGGATTAGATTAGATTAGATTAGATAATTAATCCTTATAATAATTTGTTAATGCCTCCCAGACCTCCATAAACTTTTTATAACTTCCTCCTTGGACAGCTATTATTTTCTCCATTTTAAAAATATGGCACAATGAATTCCACCAAAAACTATAACTTAATCTATCATATAATTTTTCCAATTCCTCGTAATTTGCTGAATAGCAACTCCTGTCATGAGTAAAAACTTATTGTTTTTATTAGACATTTGACTTTTTTTCCTCATTGAAGTTCCAAATAATATTGTATCATATGAAAGTGCCACCGGATTTTCAAGTAAATTATTAATTTGACTCTAAATATATTTCCAAAAATTATATATTAAAGGGCAAAAAAACAATAAATGATCCAATGTTCCAGCTTCAAGATGACAGTGCCAACATCTATTAGACTTAGAGCTATCTAATTTTTGCAAACGCACCGGGGTCCAGAATGCTCTATGTAATACAAAAAACCAAGTCTGTCTCATAGATGCAGACATTGTACACCTCATGCTCCAAGACCAAATTTGTGGCCATTGAGATGCAGTAATTTGATGCTTGATATCAATGTGCCGAATGTCCAGGATTTGCAAGAGAGTGGACACCCCGGAGGGGTAAAAAAGGATCTGCAAAAGGTAGAAGAATGGTCTAATGTCTGGCAGCTAAAATTCAATGCAACGAAGTGCAGAGTGATGCATTTGGGGGGTAGAAATCTGATGGAACCGTATGTGCTGGGAGGTGTGAGGCTGATAAGCACTGACTGAGAAAGGGATCTTCGGAAGATTATGTCTGAGGATCTAAAGGCATCTAAATAGTGTGATAAGGCAGTGGCTGTAGCCAGAAGGATGCTAGGCTGTATAGAAAGGAATAACCAGCAGAAGAAGGGAGGAGATGATGCCCCTATATAGGTCATTGGTGCGGCCACACTTGGAGTATTGTGTTTAGTTTTGGAGGCCGTATCTGGTGAAGGATATAAAAAGACTTTAAGAGGGCTAGTATACAGGTCCTTTGGGCCGCCGCGTGAGCGGACTGCTGGGCATGATGGACCTCAGGTCTGACCCAGTAGAGGCATGGCTTATGTTCTTATGTTCTTAAGTATGAGAAGAGACTGGAAGACCTAATTATATATACTCTGGAAGAGAGGAGGGACAGGGGAGATATGATACAGACGTTTAAATATTTGAAAGGTATAGAACCAAATCTTTTCCAGAGAAGAGAAAATGGTAAAATTAGAGGGCATAATTTGAGGTTGCAGGGAGGAAGACTCAGGAGCAATGTTAGGAAATTATTTTTCACGGAGAGGGTGGTAGATGCCTGGAATGCCCTCCCGAGGGAAGTGGCAGAGAAGAAAACAATAATGGAATTTGAAAAAGCATGGGATAAACATAGAGGATCTCTAATTAGAAAATGAAGGATGTAAATTAAAGAGCTAAGGCCGGTACTGGACAGACTTGCATGGTCTGTGTTCCATATGTGGTGATTTGGTGTAGGATTGGCTAGGGAGGGCATCAATGGAAACTCCACTAACTTGGAACATGATGATGTTACTGGTCAGACTTTATGATAGATATCCCGCAAACAGGATGGTTGGATAAGCTGGAGTGAGCTTGGACGACAACTTCAGCATTTGGAACCTAGGACAATACCAGGTGGACTTTACAGTCTATGACCCAGAAATACCAAAGAAGAGACAAGTTAATTTAATCATGTAGTTTTAATGGATATAACTAATGGGCAGACTGGATGAACCGTTCAGGTCTTTATCTGCTATCATATACTATGTTACTATGTTACCTGGCAGAAATCCAAAGAGTAGTAACATTCCAGAGCTGAGATTGTGATGCCATAATGCCTCATTCCACCAATGCCTAAGAGCCAACCTCAGCAGTGATGTCACAATGGCTTGATTAGATGGCAACTTCAGCATTTGGAACCTAGGACAATACCAGGTGGTCTTTACAGTCTATGGCCCAAACATATCAAAGAAGAGATAAATTAATTTAATCATGTATTTTTAATGGGCATAACTAATGGGCTGACTGGATGGATAGTTCAGGTCTTTATCTGCCGTCTTTTACTATGTTACTGTGCCAAATTTCAGTTCGATTAAGACAATATGCCTAACTTGTGTGTAGACTGAGTGAATTCTATAACAGTGCATCTAACTTTTAGAAATGCTCACATTCTGCTCATGCTCCTCCCCTGGCTACATCCCATTTTCATATTTGCATACTAGAACTGGAGCGCAGCATTTTACAAAATACACAGATCAATCTGTGCATGTAACTTTTAATTAGTGCCGATTTATTTCAATTATGAGATGTCAATTGCCAATTATCAGCACCATTTAAGCTTTTTAAACATTATGCATGCAAATCGACTGTGACACCAATTTGTAGGCAAAACATACGGCACCGTATACAAATTTTGGTGGCTTGTGGGTGAAGCTTTTGCACTTTGCCTCTGTTCTAGGTGAAATCTCCATCTAGTGTTAATTATCTCAATTCAGCTATGTGTGCTTATGCTCTTCCAGAATTCTTAGGATCAATCCTAGATTATAAATTGTGCAAAGTTCCCTTTGTTTTTATCAGCCCACAGGAGGGCAACATTGAGCTTTAATTCAAATCTAACGGCCTTTTATTCTCGAAGCAATACACAGTTTCTTATTTTGAAGATTAATGATTTGAAACAAATGAACTAATTGAAATATATTACAGAGCATAGTTATTTAATAGCATGTCAATCAACATAAAATGTAACTTTGTGTTTGTTCTGGGAGTTAATCTTTGAGTTGTTTTCAATTGTCCTTGCCATCTGCCCTGGAGATTCTAGGAAAAAAAGTGTTATCAAGGACAAAGTCACTGGGACTCTTAGGAATCCTCTTTCCCAAATGAGAAAAATTTGACGTTATTTTTTTGGATTTTATTATTACATTTCCTATGCGGTGACCCGTCAAATGCGCGCACGACAATTGTGTCCCGACAAAGTAAAATGGTAAAATGGTACGGGGGAAAGTAAGGGGTGTGCAAGGAGAGGAGCAGGGGCGGAGAGGGGTGAAGCACCCTTAGGAAGACCGCGCCTGGGGCGGACCGCCTCCCCCCCCCCCACCTCCTTGATATGCCACTGCATATGGATTTGAGAACCAGGCCGAAACTTGCATGTCCAACAGAATCCAGTGGCTAGTGTGTTTGGGTTTTTTTGGGGTTTTTTTATATAATTCTTTATTCATTTTCACAAATTACATTAAGTGTTAATATTTTCATTCACAGTAAGAATAAATACATCACTTATAAACAATCATTGGTATATTACATATATTCTTATCCCTATCCCTCCCTATCCCTCGCCCATCCCCCCCAACCATATTCTCCATTATTATTTGATATATGTAATAATAAAATACTCCCCTCCCTACCTCATAAACTAATAAACATAAGGGAAATAATTTTACTTAATCCTGACAATATTTTGTTAATGGTTTCCATACATCCTGAAATTTCTTAAAATATCCCTTTTGTAATGCAGTAAATCTTTCCATTTTATAGATATGGCATAAAGAATTCCACCAAAAGTTATAATTTAATCTCCTCCAGTCTTTCCAATGATATGTGATTTGTTGAATGGCAACCCCTGTCATTATTAGTAATAATTTATTGTTATTCGCAGAAATCTGACTTTTTGCTCTCATATCCATACCAAATATCACAGTATCATAGGATAATGCCACTGGGTTCTCTAATAAATTATTAATTTGGTCCCAAATTGATTTCCAAAAATTCATAATATATGGGCAATAAAACAATAAATGATCTAAAGTTCCTGCTTCTAAATGACAATGCCAGCATCTATTAGACAAAGAACTATCTATTTTTTGCAACCTAACAGGGGTCCATAACGCTCTATGCAACAGAAAAAACCAAGTTTGTTTCACAGATGCTGACACCGTACATTTCATCCTCCAAGACCAAATTCGTGGCCATTGAGATGCAGTAATTTCATGCTTAATCTCAATGCTCCAAATATCTCTTAAACCAGTTTTTAATTTCTTCTTAGTAAATCCATTTAATAATTTATACCATTAGTGGCTAGTGTGTTTTATCAATCCTTGTATACCCCATTTTCTCATATGATGGGCATGCTTGAATATAAATGGCTATTGCATGGACTGAGATCCTGGGAAACTGGGTTTAATTATCATTGCAGGTTTTTGTGATCCTGGGCAAAGTCATTTAATCCTCCATTGCTCTAATTTTCCTAAGGAAGTAAAGAATCATGATAGTTGCTTTGCATTTGTGTTAGTCACCTTTGACAAACCAGAGCTAGCCTTTAGCATATTCTAAACGGATTTTCTTTTAATGTGGTTGATGCCCAAGGTCAAATTACATAGGAAAAATCATGAAATGGACACTAAACCAGGAAGAATTTTGAGCAAAGGTTTCTTTCTTATATGGCAGACAAAAAATACAAGTTCATCTTAACCACAAGCCTTTCCAACCTATTCATTTAAAAGCCATCCCTTCCAGAGAGAACATTCTTTCCTTTGACCATAAAATTAATGCCCTGTTATTTTTTTTTCTTGCTTTTAGAATTAAATATAGCTGTATGAATTCTAACATTTTCCAATTTCCACCTCACATTGTTTTAAACATAAACATGATAAACAACACATGTCCCCTATAGAGGGTAATTGTATGACAGATATTGCCATACGTTGTGTCTTTTTATATAAAGTGAATGTATGCACATTAGTGCCAGTTGCCCCTTGGAGAGTTGCTGCTTCTGTGTAAATGTTATTGTTTATGCATCTAAGTCCAAACTGGCCCATGTCCATCCTTAAGAATGCTGTTGTCACCATATCTCAAAAATTAAGATAGCAAAATTAGAAAAGGTTCAATTTGGACTTGGAGGATGAGATGTACAGTGTCGGCATCTATGAGACAAACCTGGTTTTTTCTGTTACATAGAGCGTTATGAACCCCTGTTCGGTTACAAAAATTGGATAGTTCTAAGTCTAATAAATGTTGGCACTGTCATCTTGAAGCAGGGACTTTAGATCATTTGTTATTCTATTCTTCATTTATTATGACTTTTTGGAAATCAATTTGGGACCAAATTAATTGTTTATTAGATAATCCAGTGGCATTGTTATATGATACTGTGCTGTTTGGTATGACAATGAGACCAAAAAGTCAGATTTCATCAAATAATAACAAATTATTACTTATAATGACTGGGGTTGCCATTCAACAAATTACTTATAATTGGAAGAAATGGAGTAGACTAAATTATAATTTTTGGTGGAATTCTCTATGTCATATAAATAAAATGGAAAGATTTATTGCAATACAGAAAAGGTATTTTAAGAAATTTCAAGATGTGTGGGAGCCATTAACAAAATATACCGATTAGAGGACATTTTTTCCCTTGAGTTTACAAGTTCAATTGTGAGGGGAGGGGGGGGGAGGGAAGGTAATTTATTATTACAAATCGTACAAGGTATTTGATTATATGATAAGAAAGGGTGGGAAGGGTGGGAGATAAGAGCATATCATTTGTACCATTGATGATTATTAAGTGATATATTTATTGTTAATTTGTTTGAATATATTGTCACACTTATTGTAAATTTGAAAATGAATAAAGATTAAAAAAAAAAAAAAAAAAAGAAAAGGTTCAAAGAAGAGCAACCAAGAAGATAAAGGGGATAGGTCTTTCGTATGAGGAAAGACTAAAGAGGTTAGGGCTCTTTAGCTTGGAAAAGAGATGGCTGAGGGGGAAATATGATTGAAGTCTGCAAAATCCTGGGTGACATAGAACAGGTACAAGTGAATACATTTTTTACTCCATCAAAAATGACAAAGACTAGGGGATTCAATGACATTACAGGGAAATACTTTTAAAACCAATAGGAGGAAATATATATACCGTATATATATATTTCCACTCAGAGAATAGTTGCTAAGCTCTGTAACACGTTGCCCTGGGTTTCTACCAGGCACTTGTGACCTAGATTAGCCACTGTTGGAAACAGGATGCTGGACTAGATGGACCATTGGTCTGACCCAGTAGCTATTCTTATGTTCTTATGTACTGCAGTGACTGAGAAACAGGAGAACTGGGTTCAGTTTCCACTGTGGTTCCTTGTAATCCTGAGCAAGTATGTCCCCAGGTTACCTTCAAGTTTCAAGTTTATTAAGTATTTTGATTCATCGCCTATTCAAAATTCAAGGCGATGTACAAGTAAATAAAATTTTTGGTAACATACTTACAATTATTAAATTAAAAAATTAAAAAATGATAATCTTATATATACAAATTACAGTACATTTATAGGGTATTTCTACAAACTATAATGAGACAAAAGGAAAATTGTTTCCCATTTCTCTTTAAATCACTCCAATAAGCCCAAACGTAGAGTCCAGTTATTCACATATCCTACTGTCCTATTGTGTCGTTTGAAGAGATCTCTCGAGAAAGCTCTCTCTTTCCAGGAAGCCAAAAGGAACGCCTGGTTTGGCAAGATCATGCCAGGAGTCTCATCCTATCATTTTTTTTAGAAAACAATTAAAGACACAACTATTTGACAAATTTGTAACCCAAGCTTCCTATTGTGTACATTCTAGAAATTGATGTATCTTTTTAAACTGTGTATTCACTTATCTGCTGTGAACCGCCCAGAGCCATTCGTGGTCTGGCGGTATAAGAATAAATTATTATTATTATTCATTGCCCCAGGTACAAAAAATGTAGAGGGATGACCAAAAAGAGAGAATTTTGTAGGTACAAACCATTTAGGTACAAATTTGATAAACGGTACATCAAGGAAGAAAGAAACGGAAACTTACCTGCATATCTCCTCCTTTCATTTATAGAATAGGCCCCAAATCAAGGCGGTTGACACTAGGCATTTTGCAAAGGGCTCTTAGGGGGAAATTCTATAAGAGGTGCCTATATAAATTAGTAAATTGGCTTTGATAATGCGTTTTAACAAGTTCTTAATTGAAATATATAAAATTTAATTGGTAGATAGGTGTCTATTTTCTTAGGCGTGATTCTAAATGGTATTAGGTATTGGGGCCAAAGTAGGTATATTTAGAGGTGGAGAAAAACTTAAGTGCCACTAGGCATGATTCTCTAAAGGACTTAGGCAGCTACAATGTAGGCCTTTTAAACCCTGGCCTACATTACAGGTACCTAAGTTTTAAGTTAATATCAATAGTTAAAGGCTATTTCTAGACCAGATTTAAACTATACTCTCATTTGATACAATTCTAGTCTATCACTTATACTTATTTAGATAATTTCTCATAAACTCTTCACGATCCTCAGAGGGTTAAAAAGTCCCATTGGTTCATATGATAAATAATCAATGAACCCGATCGTCATAGGGTCATTAATTTATGTATTTTTATATATTTCTATATGCACAACTTTTTATATATAAATTTTCATTCCTTTTTCATAATAATATAGTAATTACTTAGCTTAAATATTAATAGCCACTCAATGGGACTTTTTAACCCTCTGAGGATCGTGAGTTTATGAGAAATGATCTAAATAAGTATAAGTGATAGACTGGAATTGTATCAAATGAGAGTACCGTATTTTCACGCAAATAACGCGCACCCGTATAAAACGCGCACACGGGTATAGCGCGCAGAAATCACGATGATATGTACAAAAACTTTGGTATACCGCGCTCACGGGTATACCGCGCATGCTGCCCGACGCTCCTTTCGCCCGCCCTGACTTTCCGTGCGCTGTCCCGACTCTCCGTTCACCCCCCCTGACTTCCGTGCACTGTCCCCCCTTGAAGGTCTGTCCCCATCCTGAAAGCCTGATGCCCCCCCCCGACGTCCGATACATCCCTCCCCCCGAAGGACCGCTGATTCCCCAACAATATCGGGCCAGGAGGGAGCCCAAATCCTCCTGGCCACGGCGACCCCCTAACCCCACCCCGCACTACATTACGGGCAGGAGGGATCCCAGGCCCTCCTGCCCTCGACGCAAACCCCCCTCCCCCCAACGACCGCCCCCCCCAAGAACCTCCGACCGCCCCCCCAGCCGACCCGCGACCCCCCTGGCGACCCCCACGACCCCCCCACCCCCCTTCCCCGTACCTTTGGTAGTTGGCCGGACAGACGGGAGCCAAACCCGCCTGTCCGGCAGGCAGCCAACGAAGGAATGAGGCCGGATTGGCCCATCCATCCTAAAGCTCCACCTACTGGTGGGGCCTAAGGCGCGTGGGCCAATCAGAATAGGCCCTGGAGCCTTAGGTCCCACCTGGGGGCGCGGCCTGAGGCACATGGGCCCAACCCGACCATGTGCCTCAGGCCGCGCCCCCAGGTGGGACCTAAGGCTCCAGGGCCTATTCTGATTGGCCCACGCGCCTTAGGCCCCACCAGTAGGCGGAGCTTTAGGATGGATGGGCCAATCCGGCCTCATTCCTTCGTTGGCTGCCTGCCGGACAGGCGGGTTTGGCTCCCGTCTGTCCGGCCAACTACCAAAGGTACGGGGAAGGGGGGTGGGGGGGTCGTGGGGGTCGCCAGGGGGATCGCGGGTCGGCTGGGGGGCGGTCGGAGGTTCTTGGGGGGGGGGGCGGTCGTTGGGGGGAGGGGGGTTTGCGTCGAGGGCAGGAGGGCCTGGGATCCCTCCTGCCCGTAATGTAGTGCGGGGTGGGGTTAGGGGGTCGCCCTGGCCAGGAGGGTTTGGGCTCCCTTCTGGCCCGATATTGTCGGGAAGTCGGCGGTCCTGCCGGGGGGGGGGGGATGTATCGGACGTCAGGGAGTCGACCGGGCAAGAGGGCTTGGGCTCCCTCTTGCTCCGATCGTGGATGCGGGTGCGGGTGGGAGCGCGTGCGAGCGGTCGTTCGGGGTGGGGGGGGCGAGCGGTCCTGCTGGGGGGGGGAACGGGGCGTCGGGCGGGGTGGGAACTATGTTTTAAAACTTTTGTATACCGCGCTCACGCATATAACGCGCGAGGGGTATGCGCGGTAGGTAAAAACGCGTATAACGCGCGCGTTATATGCGTGAAAATACGGTAAGTTTTAAGTTAAGAATGATTCTGTAATGGGCGCCTAAGTGTGAATGGCACCTAACTTTAGGTGCCTACTGTTTTTTAGGCACCAATTACAAAATTTGGTCCTTAGTGCAGAGTAATATAAATGAAAACCCAGCAATGATTCAGTATATACTACATTGATAATCTTCAAAAAGTGTTTAGAGGTGAAATTGGAGACCATAACGGGAGTTAGACCCCACTTTGTTTGTCTCTGCTTCTGTAAATCATAGCACTTTTATGGAAGCCCAAGTCAAGAAACTCTTCTTTCATTCAGACTTTTTTAAATGCAATGCACTCATCTGCTTAAGTTCTTCTGGGTCCCAGGAGAGCTGCCAGGAGAGCTCAAGCAGATAAGTGCATTACATTTAAAAAAAGTTTGAATGACAGAAGAGTTTCTTGTCTTGGGCTTCCATAAAATGCTATGATTGTCAGAAGCAGAGCCAAACAAAGTGGGGTTTAACTCCCATTATGGTCTCCAATTTGCACCTCTGAGAACTCTTTGAAGATTATCAATGTAGTTTACACAGAATCATTGCTGGGTTTTCATTTATATTTGTCGTAGTGCTTCCAGCAATTTTGTTATATATTTTTGACCTGGTAATATTTTGGCCTTTGTGACAGTGTTGCATCCAAAGTGAGGCATGAGATCTGTGCTAAACTACTGGTCTGTAAATATCACTCTCCACTAGCTGAAATCTGGTGTAAATGCTGATATTCAACTAATAACTTAAACTGGTCTAAAAGTAATAGTTATTTAAGGTCTGAAACTTTTGACTTTCCTAAAAAAAAAAACTTTCGACCAAGCGGTAAGCCCCAAAACAGCAACAGAAAAATGAAATTTTTATAGAATTTATTTTGAAAAACCACTTTCAAACTATAGCTAAACATTAGTTAATATGTTTAAAAGCCAACGTTTCACGGTAATGTAACCACTTCCTCAGGGCATATCAGACTCTCACTTTTGCTGAATGAATTGTGGTGTGAGCACAGAAGACAAGTGAAACCACACCACAAATTTTTTTATGCCGATGATGTGGTTGGTAGAGCTTTTATGCTTACCTGTAACTTGAGGCTTTTTCTTTCACCTAGGGAGGTAGCTCGGCTTGTATGTCTTTTTGACAGTTTTCAGTGGAGAGTTGCAATCTTTGTGGATCAAGTTCACAGAAATGCATAAATGACTAGAATGCCAGCATTTATAAGCTTATTTTCCAACTAAAAATTTGTGAGTGACTGTTACTAAGCATACATGTACCTTTGATTAGTGGGCCATATATTTTAAATGTATTGAATGAATGTTATAAAACTTGTGAAAGCAATTAATATTTAAATGATATATTTCTGTGTAAAGGTATGCCCGTTAATCTCCTAGAACCTTGAACTCACCATTCTGTTTTTAAGATCTATTTTAAAATGTAATATACTGTGGACTACATTTATACATTGAATTATCTGGGGGGGGGGAAGGGTTATTGACAGAAGATATGATATATGAGGGGCGTTCAATAATTTATCAAAAATTCTTCAGTTATGTCCCCTGATAGCTTCATACACTTCATCCACTTTTCCTGCAATGAATTTAACCCCTTTGAAAATAATTCTTCTGTTTGACCTTCAAACCAGGACGTCACAGCTTCCTTGACATCTTCATCACTTGATAACTGCTGTTTATGGAGAGATTGCTTCAAAACCCGGAACAGGAAATAATAATGTAAGGTCATGAAATGGTTAACTGTTGTTTAAAATATTGCTCTGGTCTACATAGCTGAAGAAAGTGTATAATCTATTGACTTCATCTGCCTAAAATGTATGTCCCTACCTTACCACATTGTAAGCTGAATAGATAAGAGTTTGAGCCATGATGTACCCTGCCCTTCTGTACATTTAACTGCAAGAGTTAGATAAGTGTCCTGCTAGTGACCTGCTAGTGTGAGCTTAGAACCAATGAGTGTTAAGAAAAGTAACACGTGAAAAGCTTTTTCTAGAATTCAGTTGTATAGCCAGAAAAATGAATAAATATCTCTGTAACTTCCTGGTTTCGGCACTTCTGAGCCATCTTGGAGCTCAGGGGTCCAGCATGCATGCTGTGAATAAAACTTGTACTTTCTTCACGCCTCTGACATTGTGTGTCCAAGCGACCTTTCAATCCAAAGGTCAAATAAGCCAGGTCAGGACTGTAGGTGGATGGTTCAGCTGCTGAAACCCACATTCTCGGATGGCAGCCTGTGATTGTCGTATATGCACCGGTGCATTGTCATAAAGAAGCAAAATGACTGCAGTGAATTTTCCTCATCTTTTCTTCTTGATTGACTCCCTTAAAGCGATCATTGTGTTGATGTAACTCTCCCTGGTTATGGTTGTCTTGTGTTGCATGAACTCCAGAAGCAAAAGACAGTCATCCCAGAAGACAGTTGCCTTAAGATTGCCTGTAGATTTTTCTGTCTTGAACCTTTTTCATGGTAAGGGATGACTTGTGCTTCCACTGTTTTGACAAAAGCAAAGAATTGACCCTGATAACTCCACAGAAAGAGGAATCCAACAGACACAAAAGACTCTGTGGAGAGCTGATGTTCCAGATGTAGGCTTTATTAAAAGTGCAACTTGATAATCCATATAGTTCCTAATGGATTAGAGCCTAGATACTTTTAGGTGGATTACCAAGTTGAACTTTTAATAAAGCCTACATCTGGAACATCAACTCTCCACAGAGCCTTTTGTTTCTACTGCATTGACTTCATTTTGGACTCAGGATCTCTGTGATAGACCCATGTTTCATCTCCAGTCACCACATGATGAAAAAAATTCACTTGGTCTTCATGGAGCATCTCCAAGTTCTGTTAACAGTGCTGGAGCCTCACGTCCTTCTGGCATAGCGTCAGCATTCTTGGAACCCATCTTGCACTAACCTTGCAAATGCTTACCTTTTCATGAATTATTTTCCAAACTGTACCTGCCAAGATCCCATCCTATCCAGGAAAGCTTAATTCGCCTGCCTGACAAAATTAAATCCTCAACTTTCTTGCACATTTCTTCCACAGGCTGTCCAGTATGAGGGTCATCTTCAATGGACTCTCTACCCCACTTAAACTGCTTGCTCCAAATCTAGCAATTTCTTGATTCGCATGAGGACTCTCTTGACATTAGACTCGTATTGAGCTGAAGCTGTACTAGAGTAACTTTGAACTCACAATTAAGCCAGAATTTTATTACTCCAGCCAGTGGCGTACCTAGGGTATGTGGCACCCGGGGCCCATCATTTTTTGACACCCCCCCCCCCTCATGTAAAATTTTTTTTTTTTTTTTTTTTTTTGCAATAACCATGAAATGGAATAAATGGTCAGAATAGAAACAGGCAGTGAAAATTTTCTTTTTTTTTTTTTTTTTTTCCAAAGTATTTTTATTGAGAATGGCAAAAGGTCCAGACAAGCAACCATGGTCTGTACAGAAACTTATACATTATCAAAAAGAACACAGAATGAGAGTAACAGCAACAACAAGCATGAACAAGCCTCTCCCAAGAGAAAATTGCCAATGAGAGGCATAGCAATACACAACAAAAGGCCAAAACTTGGGGCAAGCAAACAAATCCCACCCCAGAACCCACAAGAATAATAAGCCGGACTAGACCCTCAGCCATATTTTATAATGAAAAAAAACCCCACAAGCAACAACACCCAGACCGCTCACCAGACACACCAATCCGCACAACAAGCACCCAAGAAACACCCAGCCACCACTCAGACAAAACTACCAGACACACCTACCCACCAAGCCCAGACCCAACCCCCCCCCCCCAGAGAGTGCAAGCGCAAAAGGGACCGTGAAAAGGGCAGCTGCAGAAGGGGAAAACCCCAGATAAGGAGGTTAGCTAAAGAAAGCCCACAGATAGAAGAAAACAAGATAACAGAAGTTCCAACAAATGCTCCCACAGAAAATTTTCTTTTATTGAACCTCATTTATGTAACCATTATTCCAAACATAACATAACATAAATTATGTCTGAATTGTCATGACATCAGAAGTACATATGGAGTAGTTGCAGGTGATGCTTGGGACAGTTCTGATTATGTTAGTTTGGTTTTATGTGTTTTTTTAATAGAAGGGTTTTTATTTCTTTTTTTAAGGTTTTGTAGTTTGTGGTCGAGGTCAATAGGTTGTAGAGTTGGGGGTCAAGTGTTGCAGCTCGAATGGCTAGGAGGTTGTCGAACAGTTTTTTTCTTTTGACGTTTTTGGTTGGAGGGTGTGTGAATGGTGCGTGAGTTCTCCTATGTCTGTTTGAAGTGGATTGAATTATTTAGCTGAAGAAATTAGTTACCCCCCCCCCCCATTCCACACACATTAATTCTCTTCCATTTTTGTTCCCATTATAAAAAAACACTGATAAGTTCCCAGGAAAAAAATACATTAAAATAAGAAGTGAAAACAAAGGCCCCTACAGATGAGAACATAACATAAGAATAGCCTAACTGGGTCACACCAATGGTCCATCATGCCCAGTAGCCCATTCTCATGGTAGCCAATAGTGCTGCCCGATTCAGAGAAAAATATTTCATTCGATCCGATTCACCCTGTTGAATCGATTTTTCGATTAGATTCACTGTTAATGACACCGCTTTTAAGTTTAAACAAAGTATAACAATAAATTTCACAACAACAATAAATTTCACAAAGTACTTAAAAAAAAAAAAATCACATTTTTCCATTAAAGCAGTTCTGGAGACATTTGCTTGAACAGTCTTTTTTCCCAGTCCATAAGCAAGCAATATGAAAAAGATTTCCTTAATTATCTACTCAAACATTTTTGCTATTTACTTTCATTGTACCTAGACTATTATTCAGTAGAAAAAAATGGACTTAACTGTGCAGGAAATGAATCTCCTCATACACCCACCATATAGTGCAAAAATGTGCAAAGGTCTGTTTTTTTCTTTCGATCACTACATAGCCTAATGCCACACAAGCAGCGCTGTTACAAACATATTCTGAAGGTCAATGCTAAGGTTGACAAAGTTTCCTTCCTTGGACCAGAAGGAGATACTGACAAACCACTGGAAGAGATTCTAAAACAACTACCCAGAAATAACACCCAAAGACCCACTCAGTGTGTGAACCAGTTGAGTGGAGTGGACTAACTGGGGGTGGAAATGGGCCCAGAGTTTGCTCAGCAGAATTTCCCAGACTACCTCTTCCTCTCAACACACTGACATGCTACCACCACCACCAACACTAGGAACACCTCACCGAGTATGCCAGCAATGCTTATAAACTTTATAAAACACATTATTATATTTTCTTATAAAGCATATATTTTAACTGAACTCAGCCTTGCCATTCACAAAAATAGAAAAGTTCCCATTTCAAGCTGTCTCATGTACACTTTTCAAATCTAACATATTGTAATCACAAAACAGAAAATAAAATTATTTTTTCTACCTTTTGTTCTCTGATCAATATTCAAATCTTGTTGGTCCCAGGCTCTTGTTGTCTTGCTTGCCAGGGTCTCCTTTCTCCGTGCTAACCATCCGTCTGCCATCTCTGTTCTCCCCTTCCGTTTCCCTTCCTCTCCCGGAGATCTGGCATCTTTCCTTTTTTTTGTCTCCATCCACAGATTCACCTTTTCTCAACTCCCCACCACCCCAGGATCCACCATCTCTCCCTTTCTGTTCCCAACTATCCTCCTATCCAGTATCTCTATCCCCCCTCCACACCATCCCCTGTTTCCAAGTTCTCTCCCTTTCTGTTCCTTCCCTCCCTAAATCCCATTATGCACCATCTCTCTCCCACTCCTCTGTTTTTAGACCCATTATTTCTAACCCCCAAAGTCTGGCATATGCATGTATCTTTGAACCCCCCCTTCCCTCTCTCCCTCTGTGTACTTTTACACCAGGACCCCCCTCCCCCGAAGGTCTGTCCCCCCTCCGAAGGGCTACACCCCACCCCTGAAGACCTGCACCCCCCGAAGGACTTTACCTCCCACCCGAAGGTCTGCCCCCCTCTGAAGGCCTAACCCCCACCCCTGAAGGACTGCACCCCCCCCCCCGAAGGCCTGCACTCCCTTGAAGGTCTGCACCCCCCCGAAGGCCTGTCCCCCCCCTTGAAGGCCTGTCCCACCCCCTTGTAGGCCTGTCCCCCCTTTAAGGCCTGCCTGCCTGCCTTTCCCCCCCTTGAAGGCCTGTCTCCCCCTTGAAGGCCTGCACCCCCCTTGAAGGCCTGCACCCCCCCTTGAAGGCCTGCACCCCCCCTTGAAGGCCTGTCCCCCCCCTTGTAGGCCTGTCCCCCACCCTTGTAGGCCTGTCCCCCCCCCCTTGTAGGCCTGTCCCCCCCTTGAAGGCCTGCCTGCCTTTCCCCCCTTGAAGGCCTGCACCCCCTTGAAGGTCTGCACCCCCCCAAAGGCCTACACCCCCCCCCCGAAGGTCTGCACCCCCCTGAAGGCCTGCCTGCCCCCCTTGAAGGCCTGCACCCCTTGAATGTCTGCACCCCCCCCCCGAAGGCCTGTCCCCCCTTGAAGGCCTGCCTGCCTGCCTGTCACCCCCCTCCCCCTTGAAAGCCTGCTTGCCTGCCCGCCCGCCCCACCCTGAAGGCCTGATGCCCCGACCCACCCCGAAGGACCGCTCGCCCCCCTGGCCTCCCCGCACCACCTATGAACAGCCGCAGCAGGATCGCGAAGTCAGCGTCGGGTACCAGCCCTAAGGGGGTGTTCCCGGCCTTGCCGTTCAGTCCCCCGCCACCCCCCGAAGGACCGCTCGCCCCCCTGGCCTCCCCGCACCACCTATGAACAGCCGCAGCAGGATCGCGAAGTCAGCGTCAGCGATCCCTGCTGCTTCCTGCGCCACGGTCCCCGCCCCTCCTCTGACGTCAGAGGAGGGGCGGGATCGCGTCGTAGGAAGCAGCGCAGGGATGCTGACGCTGACTTCGCGATCCTGCTGCGGCTGTTCATAGGTGGTGCGGGGGGGCCGGGGGGGCGAGGGGTCCCTTCGGGGGGGGGGGGGGGACTGAACGGCAAGGCCGGGAACACCCCCTTAGGGCTGGTACCCGGGGCGGCCCGCCCCCCCCGCCCCCCCCTAGGTACGCCACTGACTCCAGCTAGACTAGCAACCTTTATCCAGTCTTATCAAACCATCAGCGCCACCACTCAGAACTCAAACTTCTCATAGTTCTAAGCTTTACGTGCCAGCTCGTCACTGGGTTAGTTATTTCTTATCTCTATTCAAGAGCTTAATGGTTTAATTTTTCTTTTACTCTATTTATTCATTTCCAATAAGTTAATACTTAGCTTGGGCTAGAGATATCAATGCCGTTGGAAATGTCAAAGCCAACATGTTTCGCGAGAACCGCTTTATCAAGGCTCCACCCCTTATCTCTGCCGACAACCATTGAATCTCTACGAGCCCCTTATCTCTGTTTTGAGTAACCTTGAGACATGTCACAACATGCACAGACTTGTTTCAACATGCTTGCTACTTTCTTTCATATTCAGGTAGATAAATTACTGGAGGCCCCTCATATCTTCTGGATAATTAATGCCTCCTATTACCTTGCAGTCCTTAAGAAGCAGAATGAGTAATATTCAACAAAGATCTTATGCTGGCTTTTACAAAGCTGCGATAAAGGTTTCTACCATGAGCCGGCGAGATAAATGCTCCGACTCTCAAAGAATTCCTATGAGCATCGGAGCATTTACCTCACCTGGCCGCAGTAGAAACCTTTACCTTGGCTTTGTAAAAGGAGCCCTTAGTAATTTTGTTAAAATCTCCTATTTTACCTTGATTCTGACAGCGAAATAGCATAATTCATTATAAGGATAAGTACTTTGCATCAGACTTAACAATCTTTTCAAAGTAGTGCAGTAGACTTAACCTGCCTAGAAAAAAAATCCCTTTGGGAATTCTGTAAGTGAAAGGAAGTACTGTTCTATAAACTTCTTTTGACATTATGTATTTATGAAGATTGATTAAATGCTACATGAACAACAGAATGAAATGAAATGCATCAAAATAAATCAATTCAAGCTATGATTTATTCTAATTAGGGCTAGATAAAAAGCAATTTCCTAAGACAAAATTTGACATGCATCATATATTTCAATAAGATTTTTCAAAAGACAGTCTTATAACAGTCCCATCAAAATCTGGGACAAATAAATCAGTTTGACCTTCACTTAACAGTGATTCAATTGATCAAACTTCTTCAAAGAATCTCTGCTTTTAGGGCTGCAGTTTTGCTCTGGTATTTTGAATTTTTATTGCACTCAAAATGGATCCCCATTGGTCTCTAGCACCATAGGGATAATTCTGTAAATAAGTTGCTGACATGTACATGGCAAATACATAGGTGAGTAGAATTCTGGTACATACATGTGTATTTGAATCGGTTTAAGGACTCCTTTTACTAAACTGCGATAGCGGTTTAGCATTGAGCTGGTGTTAGTTCTAGCCACTTAGCGCGGATTTAGCGTGCACGACAATTCTACGCGTGCTAAAAACGCTATCATAGCTTAGTAAAAGGAGCCCTAAGTGCCACTGTGTAAATACAACTTATCTTACACAGAAACAGGAAAAAAAGGAAGTCAAATAAAGACTGTATGGCCTATCCATGCCATCTGCTTTCCCTTCCTCTCTCTTAGAGATACCATGTACTTGTTGCTAGCTTGCTTTGTATTTAGGAAAATATTGTCTCCACCACCACCACCACCAGGAGGCTGTTCCACAAATTTGCTTCCCTTTTCATAAAGAAGTATTTTCTAAGGTTCCTCATGTCTGTCCCCTTTCGCCTTCATCTTATGCTCCCTTGTTAAGAACAAATTTTTAGAAATTATATTATCTCTATGAATTGGAGATAACAAGATTAGTGAGACAGATGCTAATTTTAACATGGAGGACAAGGGAAGTTGTCTCTGACAGGCTTATGCTTTGCATAATTTGGCTGCTTTTCAGAATTAGCAGATGCTTTTTTGGCCTGCTATCTGATAACTGGTATGACCGCATGTCTAAGTTGGACCCAAAGAAGCTGACTCATGCGAGAAGCAAATAGGGTTGAAGAACAGACTTCTTAGAATGACATGACATGCCCACATGGGAGGAGCATGATGACCAAGCTCATCTTCGCTAAAAGTAAATTTGACCATGTCTCCCCGCTCCTGGCCAAGCTCCACTGGCTTCTGATAATCGCCAGGGCCCACTATAAATTCGCCTGTTTAACTTTCAAAATCCTATATGGTATCCTCCCTCCTTTTATCCCTCTTTCTTGGAATTCCTCAAACCCTAATACCACCAGATCCTCCCACAAATTAGAACTATCCTTCCCCTCGCTAAAAGGCATTTCCCACACAGGAAAGCTAGGGACCTCCCTTCACTTCAAAATCACTGAGCTCTGGAACAACCTTACCTCCCCTCTTCGGAACTTGAGCTCTCTCCAAGTTTTCCGCAAACATCTGAAAACCTGGCTTTTCTCAAAAAAATGTAAGTCTCCCTCTAACTTAGGAATCAAAGAAACTCTTATATCTTGGCATCCCAAGTCCTCTAAATTTTCTTCACACTTTTACCTCTAACCCTCTGTTCCTTCCTATTTCTCCTACTGTAAACCGCGTCGAGCTCTACGAATGTGGAGATGATGCGGTATACAAACCTAAGGATTAGATTAGATTAGACCTAGGTCTGGAAGAGGTTCTGGGGAAAGGAAGGAGAGTGGTATGTACATGAATCCACTTTCGGATGTTAGGAACGGGAGGTAAAGCACAAACCAGCCTACGAAGAGTGGCTGGGATTGTGTATTTGCCCCCTCCTTAGAAGGACTGTGCAAAGATGACTTGTGCCCTAAGCCACGTATGCATGAAACTTTGGGACTTTCCATGTAGTCATATGGTATAATTTTTTACAGATAAAAGACTATTCAGAGGTGGATTAGGGGCTGCTGTTGGTTCCCTTCCACTAAGAGCATATAGCTACTTGGGCTTTTCCAGAGAGACGCGTGGGTAATTTATTTCTTTGACTTAATTTATAGTCTGTAGTTACAATTTATAATATTAAGGAGCTAGTGTTTTGGTTTTAGTTAGGGGAACATAGAGTAAGAGCTAGCTGACTTAGAAAAGTTTTGAAAGGTGATCAGACTTTGAAAGACATCTGTTTCCCTCCAGTAATATATTAACCAGCTGTACTATGTTCTCTTCTCTGTAATTTTGCTGAATTAATTCTTTCAATAAACTTTTCTGATTAGTCTAACTTACATTTCTGGTTTACTTTGTCATATGCTGGGGTGGTATTATAAGGGTGATTTTCTGAACCTGGAAACAGTTTCCTAACATTAGCGTAATAAAATAATACAGACCTCTGGGTGGAACATAGCCAAAAGAGAAAGGTCCACACATTTAGTAAATTGCCTAGCACAGTTACCCATAATACCCTCATTCCACAACTTTCTTTCAATTGAAAGAGACTTGTCTCCTGTACAGAGAGGCATTTAAAAGTCATTATCAGATCTCCCTTCCCCTGCCTTTTCCCCCCAAAGTATTCATACTGAGATCTTTAAGTCCGTCCCATATACTTTATAACAAAGACCACTGTCCATTTTAGTAGCTACCATCTGAACCAACTCCATCCTATTTATATCTTTTTTGAAGGTAATAATAATAAGAACTTTATTTTGTATACCGCAAATACCACAAGCAGTTCAGAGCGGTTTACAGAGGAAGAGACTGTACATATACAGTGATGTTACAGAAAAATATTGGCAAGTACATTGGTAACAAATTTCAATTACATTAGAGTGCCGAGAGAGGGTTGGTAAAACCGGAAAAAGGAATTACATTAGAATGCCGAGAGAGGGTTGGTAAAACCGGAAAAAGAAAGAGATGCAGTATGTATTTCAGTAATATAGCAAGGTAGGAAGGAGTCAGAGAAATTTATCAAAGAGATAGGTTTTGATTGACTTCCTGAAGGATTGGTAGGAGGGAGCATTTGAAATGAGGGTGGTCAGGCAATTATTCCATTTGCCAGCTTGGAATGACAGAGTTCTGTCAAGGAATCTCTTGTAGACACAGCCCTTTGGAGAAGGGAAGGCAAACAGGCAGGCACTACGTGTGCCTGGAAACACAAAGTGGCGCGACAGGTAAATCGGGGATGAACCCGTTAAGGTTTTGAAGCAAAGGCAGGCGAACTTGAAGATGACCTTTGCTTCCATTGGCAACCAGTGAAGTTTTCTGTAGAACGGGCTTACATGATCTGACTTTTTAAGGCCATGGATGAGGCGGACGGCGGTATTCTGAATGATTCTCAGACGTTTAATGGTACTGCCTCCAGAATTGTACATACTGTACTCCAAATGATGTCATATCAGAGAGTTTGATGGCATTGCCCTGAGGGAAGTGTGACTTAAGTGAACAGTATTCATTTTAATGTTATATGATTCCTGATGCAGCCCACTTGGGCAAAATGTGGTCATGTCAGATACAGTTTCTTACAGTAGTTGAATAAAGTTTGTTCAAGTTTCCTCTGGCTCTCCTGATTCCTGATACACTTCTCCCTCCGTATCCATGGTTTCCGTGTCTGCGGATTCGCTTATTCGTGATTTTTCGGAACCTGATTCTGCCCCCCCCCCCCCAAATTACATCATCATTAAAGTTCTTTTTCCTTTTACTGTACCGATAAAAAAGTGTATCGCTTACCATTCACTCTGAAAATTGCTGCTACCATGCTTTCTCCTACAAATTCGCTGCTTCCATGCTTCCCAGTGTGTACTGAGAAAAATGCTGCTTCCCAGCATGCCTGCCCAGAAATTGCTGCTTGCCTGCCCAGAAATCGCTGGTTGCCTGCCCAGAAATCGCTGGTTGCCTGCCCAGAAATCATTGTTTGCTTGCCTGCCCAGAAATTGCTGCTTGCCTGCTCAGAAATCGTTGGCTGCCTGTCCAGAAATCGCTGCTTGCTTGCCTGCTGGGAAATCGCTGTTTGCCTGCCCAGAAATTGCTGCTTGCCTGCTCAGAAATCGCTGGTTGCCTGCCCAGAAATCGCTGGTTGCCAGCCCAGAAATCGCTGCTTGCTTGCCTGCCCAGAAATTGCTGTGAAAAAGTTATTCGCAGTTCCAATAATAAAAACGGAAAACTTTTTCTAAAAACCGCGAATAACATTTAAAAAGTTATTTGTGGTTTTTCCGTATTTGCGCCTATTGTCCGCCCGCATCCCCCGTGAATATGGAGGGAGAAGTGTACTGTTCTCTTATGGTTTTTGCTGCTGTTGTAACACCTGCTTTCTCTTTTGTGTGTGTTCCTCCAAGAAAAGTATCCAACGTAAAAAAGTTCAAAAGGATTACCGTATTTTCGCGGATATAACGCGCACCATTGTAAAACGCGCACAGGGGTATAGCGCGCAGAAATCACGATGATATGTACAAAAACTTTTCTATACCGCGCTCAGGCATATAACGCGCATGCTGCCCGACTCTCCTCTGGCCACCCCGACTCTCCTTTCGCTCTCCCCGACTCTCCTCTGGCCACCCCGACTCTCCTTTCGCCCTCCCCGACTCTCATCTGGTTGCCCCGACTCACCCTGACTTTCGGTGCACTGCCCCGACTCTCCTCTGATTGCCCCAACTCACCATTCACCCGCCCTGACTTTCGGTGCACTGCCCCGCCTCTCCGTGCCTGTCCCCCTTGAAGTCCTGTCCCCCCTTGAAGGTCTGCCTGTCCCCCCTTGAAGGTCTGCCTGTCCCCCCTTGAAGGCCTGTCCCCCTTGAAGATCTGCCTGTCCCCCCTTGAAGTCCTGTCCCCATCCTGAAAGCCTGATGCCCCCCCTCGACGTCCGATTCTTCTCCCCCCTCGGCAGGACCACTCGCACCCCCACCCCGAAGGACCGCCGACTCCCCGACAATATGGGCCAGGAGGGAGCCCAAATCCTCCTGGCCACGGCGACCCCCTAACCCCACCCCGCACTACATTACGGGCAGGAGGGATCCCAGGCCCTCCTGCCCTCGACGCAAACCCCCCTCCCCCCCAGCCGACCCGCCTGAGACACATGGTCGGGTTTGGCCCATGTGCCTCAGGCCGCGCCCCCAGGTGGGACCTAAGGCTCCAGGGCCTATTCTGATTGGCCTACGCGCCTTAGGCCCCACCAGTAGGCGGAGCTTTAGGACGGATGGGCCAATCCGGCCTCATTCCTTCGTTGGCTGCCTGCCGGACAGGCGGGTTTGGCTCCCGTCTGTCCGGCCAACTTCCAAAGGTAAGGGGAAGGGGGGTGGGGGGGTCGTGGGGGTCGGGTCAGGGGGGGTCGCGGGGCGGCTGGGGGGGCGGTCGGAGGTTCTTGGGGGGGGGGCGGTCGTTGGAGGGAGGGGGGTTTGCGTCGAGGGCAGGAGGGCCTGGGATCCCTCCTGCCCGTAATGTAGTGCGGGGTGGGGTTAGGGGGTCGCCGTGGCCAGGAGGGTTTGGGCTCCCTTCTGGCCCAACTACACAAAGTACGGGGAAGGCGGGTGGGGGTGTCGTGGGGGGTCGGCCAGGGGGGTCGCGGGTCGGCTGGGGGACGGGCGGAGGGTCTTGGGGGGGGGGCGGTCGTTGGGGGGGGGGGGTTTGCGTCGAGGGCAGGAGGGCCTGGGATCCCTCCTGCCCGTAATGTAGTGCGGGGTGGGGTTAGGGGGTCGCCGTGGCCAGGAGGGTTTGGGCTCCCTCCTGGCCCGATATTGTTGGGGAGTCGGCGGTCCTTCGGGGTGAGGGTGCGAGTGGTCCTGCCGGGGGGGGGATGTATCGGACGTCGGGGAGTCGGCCCGGGCAAGAGGGCTTGGGCTCCCTCTTGCTCCGATCGTGGATGCGGGTGCGGGTGGGAGCGCGTGCGAGCGGTCGTTCGGGGTGGGGTGCGAGCGGGTCCTGCTGGGGGGGTGAATCGGGCGTCGGGCGGGGTGGGAACTATGTTTAAAAACTTTTGTATACCGCGCTCAGGCATATAACGTGCGAGGGGTATGCGCGGTACGTAAAATCACGTATAACGCGCGCGTTATATCCGCGAAAATACGGTACTGAAAACAAAGAGCCACTCAGTTAACAGGGACTAAAATTACCAGAATATGAGCCAAAACTAGAAATGGACTGACTATAGCAGACTCTCAAAAGGAAGAATATCTGTTCCTGGAAGGTAACTACTTTCCAACCCAAAGGTCAAAGGGTATGATTGGGGCTTGATAGCTTTTAATACAGGGGGGAAAAAAATGAATGATGCGGGAAAGCAACATGTCATTTTGGTGTTTATTCCTGCCATCTGGAGTTAGAAGTTATGGGATAGATATCAAACCCTACTAACCTTGCTGGGTGGTGATATTCAGTGGCACTTAACCAGTTCATTGCAAACTGACCATCCCCTAACTGTTAGGCTAAAGAAGTGGTGGGGAACGAGGGCCACAGTCCACTCAGATTTTCAAGATTTCCCCAATGAATATGCATGAGATCTATTTGCATACAATGGAGGCAGTGTATACCAACACTACAAAGCAGGGTACAATTAACCAAATTACCTATCTCAAAAAGTATTTAATACAAATAATATAACTAGACAGGTTTTTCATTTAAATATACTGTATTTTTATTAAATAACCCAAATCTTAACACTATATTATACATTAAACATAAATGAATACATATTGCACTTTCAGTTACTAAAATCTGTATTATCCCTCAATACAGTGGAAGAAAACCTGGAGCTTGTACTCAGTCCATTCACAAGCCTTTTCTGATGAAAATAAAGCTGTTCCACATCATAGTCTGTGTGTATTATTTCATTTCTCCAGTATTCTCCAATGTTCAAACAAGCATATATTGATTCTTAGACAAAGCTGTTATAATGGCTTCTCACTCCAATTCAGACTGTGTCCAGCCAGTCCGACGTAGCACCACGTTTCGCTCTTACAGCGTCTTCAGGACCTGAAACTGTGGCAGGTTTTCAACTTCTTTACTACTTCATTTCATTATAGATTAGCAACTGCACAGGTTCAAAAACCCACCCTCCCCTCAGACAGGATACAAACAGTCATCATTGAGGATACGTTGAAGTCATCGGCTCAGTGTGCGGTGGCGGCTAGGAAAGCAATCTTATATCCCACTAAATTCTAGCAAATCAGAGTTCTAGGTGGGTTACAAGTAGTGTGTGGTACAATGGTTAAAAGCTACAGCCTCAGCACCCTGAGGTTGTGGGTTCAAACCTACGCTGCTCCTTGTGACCCTGGGCAAGTCACTTAGTCCCTCCATTGCCCCAGGTACATTAGATAGATTGTGAGCCCACTAAGATAGACAGAGAAAAATGCTTGAGTACCTGAATAAATTCATGTAAACCGTTCTGAGCACCCCTGAATAAATAAATATAGAATCATACATGTTCATAGAGTTATACATGTTACATAAAATTATACCTATAATGTATATTAAGACATCTAAAACAGTAAGTAACCACAAAAATTGCAATTAAGAAATAGACCTTGATCTCCTTGCAGAAAGGGATATCAGGCATGATGTGTGATTGTGCTTTCAGCACCTGGTAATAATTTGTCTCCCTGATCAAGAGATGCAAACAGGGCTATTTCTGAGTAAGGAGTAGCAGAAGGAGTAGGAAAGAAAGAAAAATAAGACATCTAATATTTATGGATAGCCAGCAGGTGGCAGCAGATAAATATATATAACGGCTAAGGAATGCTTTCAGCTGGGATTCAACAGAGTGGCAAACTGAAGAGGAAGAGGAAGGAGGTAGGAGAATAGATGAGGGTAGGGTTACCAGATTTCTGGGTTTCCTTGGACATGTCCTCTTTTTAAGGGCTGCATCGGGCATCTGTGTGGCTTTTTTTATTGTTTTGCTTTTGTCCGGATTTTGGCAGGAGGAAACAGAAGCCAAAGGTAGCACAGGAAGTGGAAAGAGGGGGTGGAAACAATTGGATTGAAGAGTAAATATCTTTCTGGACTGCTAAATATCTTTCTGGACCTTGGCCTTCACCAGGCCAGGGGCCCAGAACCTATTTGCCACCTTTTGTGGCTTGTCTGGAGGTCTCCTTTTCTCTGCCCGACCCTGACCTTAAGCGTGTGCGTGCCCGCCAAAGCCACGCGGCAGTAGCAGCTCCCCCTCCTCTGGGACTTGGTCTTAACCTGGCCAGGCCCCGCACATTCAAGAACCACTGTTATCTGCTCTTCTCGTCCCAATTACTGGTGCGTGTTACCAACCAGGCCTTCTATTTTATTACCACGCAAGGTGGGCTTAAAAGCATATTACTGAGGGAGGAAAGCCCACATCTGACAGACTACTACTAGTACTTTAATACTATTTATCATATACGTAGCGCTGTACATTAAAACATTCAAGAGACAGTCCCTGATCAGTAGAGCTTATAATCTAATCAGACAAACAGGACACGTAGGGGGTTAGGGAGTTTCTCAGGCATGGGCACTTTACAACGACTGGGTGATAGGAGTTAAAAGCAACCTCAAAAAATTGGACTTTTAGCCTGGGACGGATCTTGACTTTCTGACTCAGGCTGTTTGTTCCAGGTGTATGGTGCAGCATAAGAGAAGGAACATGGTCTGGAGTTGGTGGTAGAGGAGATGGATACAGATAAGAGAGACTTGCCCAATGAATGGCCATTTAGAGACCATTGGGGTAGTGTTGATTCTCTGAGTAAGTAAGATTGCTGAGTGAGGAGTTTGGTAGTCATTCCCCTGAAGTAGCAAGATATTGAAACAGGATCACTGTCAAGCTATATGTGAAAAGATGTTTGACACAACTTGAACTGACATGTTACTGTCTTGACAAGATAAAATGGATTTTAACTATCACTGCACAAGAAGAAAATAATCTGTAAGAAATTAACTTCTATTAAGTTTCAGTATCTTTATGTACCCCTAATTATGGCTTAGATTCTGCAATTGTGACATTGATTTTTCATTTTTATGATTATTTATAATCGTAGCTCATGTATTGAGGCTCATTTTCAAGATACGTATACACACAAAGTACCATGAAAACCTAAGGTACTTTGTGTGTCTAAGTGTGTTGAAAATGAGCCCCATAGTAACACCATTATTGAAACTCATGTATCATAACACCATTATAAAAGCTCTTAAATCATAGCTCATGTATTGTAACATCATTGCCAAAGCTCATATATTGTAACATCATTATAGAAGCTCATAAATTATTGCTCAAGTATGGTAACGCCATTACTGAAGCTCATGTATTGTAACACCGTTATAGAAGCTAACGTAAACTGCTCTGAATAGGCTACCCAGTCATTAGTAGCAGTTTAGAAGCTTTCAATAAACAACTTTTTTGGCAGTCAGATGCTGCGGAAGTGTCACAACACATTCCCATCCAACTGATTCTCTGTCCCCAATTCTCTGGTTTTGGTTCAACTTTTTCTTGTTTGTTGATTTCAATTACCTCAATACTGATTGGATAAATGTAACATCAGGGCATACTAGGGAGGTAAAGTTCCTAGATGAAAATCAAGGACTGCTTTATGGAGCAGCTGGCTCAGAATTGAACAAGAAGAAGAGCAATTACAGATCTAGTCTTTAGTGGAGAGGTGCTCAATGCCAGCTGGGCCTCAGGATTCTCCTAATGAATATGCATGAAATCTATTTGCATGCACTGCCTCCATTGTGCATATTAAAATAGATCTCATGCATATTCACTGGGGAAATCCCAAAAACCCAACCGGATTGCAGCCCTCAAGGGCCGACTCCAAGCACCTCTGCCTTAGTGGACCGCATGATCAGGTGTCAGGGGTAACAGTGCTGGGGCCATTTGGCAAAAGTAATGATAATATGACCAGATTTGATAACTGGAGTACACACAGGAAATCCAATATGTTAGCATTTAACTTTCAAAAAGGAGACTGATAAAATGGCCAGACAAACAGAGAAACAGCTATAAAAGTCAAAAGTTTACATCAGGTGTGGATATTGTTCAAAAATGACACCTAACATTAACATTCGCACATCGTCGTCGTCACTTATCGCTCCTACCTCATCCACCCAAAATGATCAAATACAGTTTTATGTAGTGGAATAAATGTTTGATCAACAATCCAATTCTTACTTCATTAACATCCCCCAATTCTCAATGCGGCTGAACAACATGCCTCCCCTCCCCCCCCCCATGAGCCATTCAATGATGAAACTAGCTCATCTCCTTTTGGCAAACCCTTGCCACTTCAAATCATAGCATTACCCCACGGTATCATCAGGTCACACACCCCCAACTCATGGCGGTGACGCACATGAGCAAACCAATTTTTTCTTCCATAACAAGTACATTAACTCAGATTCCAGCCGCATCCAACAATATCCCCCATATTTTTGTCACAACCCCCAACATCCTGCTGCGACCGCCCCACCATCCCCCCCCTTTCTCCTCCACGTACAAGAAAACAAAAGACCCAAAGGGAGAGCGGGAGGGAAACACCATTCACAAAACCAACTCCCTCACATCCACCCTCTCCCACACAACACCAGCAACTAGCTATGCCACCAAAATTGCTCCCCGCACAAAGCCAAACAACTTCCTTCTACTCCGTATGAATCATCATATCCCACTCAACTTTTTCCTCTTCTTTCCCCAACAATTACTCACAGCCAAACAATACCCTTCTTTTATACCTATTCTCTGAATACCCTTCCCAATTCTCCTTCCCCTTCCCCTCCCCCCTCCCCATAAAGCTCCCAATACACTTCTCTTCCTCCAGTGCCGGGCTCAGTTAATGTTAAGACCCTACCAGTCTAAACTTGCAGGGCTTTTATACAAGGCCAGACCAGATATACTCCAAATATGAAAAAAGGAGGAAAGAAGACTAAACTTTGATGTGGAGTCTCCTTTTCTGTGCTCTGGACACATTTTCAAGAACTTTAAACTTCAATATCTGTTCATGAATAAAATACAATTTTTAGTGAAAATAAGGAAATGTAAATATTGTGGCAGCAGGGAAGAAGCGAAGACTAGTACCGTATTTCCCCATATATAGGCCGCAACCTGTACATGGGTTTTACAAACCAGCCTATGGGGCTTGGCTTACTTAAATGGAGCGGCCTATCTAACACTTAAAAATCATTTCCACCAGATACCTTTTTAAATCATACCCCCCCCTCCCCCGCGGTACCTTTTTAAAATTTCCCTGAAATAGGTCCCTCGCTGCTCGCTGCCTCCTCGAATCTCGCAGCGAGCGGTGCAGGGCAGTTGCGATCTTTTCAGCATCCAGCCTGGCCCTGCACCACTTGCTGAATGGATGCCGTGAGTTCTCATGGTACTTGCAGACTCGCAAGTCCCGAGAGAACTCACGGCAGCCATTCAGCAGGCGGTGCGGGGCCAGGCTGGATGCCGAAAAGATCACAACTGCCCTGCACTGCTTGCTGCGAGATTCGAAGAGGCAGCCGGAGCAGGTAATGTATCAGTAAGATAAGCCGCGGCTAATACAATGGGGCGGCTTATCTACCGTTTTTAAAACATAGAAAGCCGTTTGCTGCGGCCTATACATGGGAGCGGTCTATACAAGGGGGCGGCCTATATGTAGGGAAATACAGTATATTGCTAGTATATTGGTATTAGATCCCTAATGTGTGTCTAGTTAGGATAGAAAACTTGGATTGAACAACTTACACTGTTGAGGATAACAACGGAAAACTTTAACCTCTGAACTCTATTTTATGTTTATTAGTATTAGACCCCTAGTATGTATAGATTTAGGACACACAACCTTGTATTGTAAAATTGTAGCTGTCATATTGTAACCTGTTAACTATATTTTATGTATGTTTAACCTGTAACCCGTTCTGAGCTCCCTGGGGAAAATGGGATAGAATTCAAATTAAATAAATAAATAAATAAATAGTTCCAAAGAGGGTGGTGGATGCCTGGAATGCGCTCCCGAGAGAGGGGGTGGAGATGAAAACGGTGACGGAGTTCAATAAAGCGCAGAATGAACACAAGATCTAGAGTCAGAAAATAATAGTAAATATTGAAGAGCTAAGGCCAGTACTGGGCAGACTTGCACGGTCTGTGTCTGTATATGGCCCTTTGGGGGAGGATGGGTTGGGGAGGACTTCGATGGCTGCGAGGGTGTAGATGGACTGGAGTGAGCTTTGACGGAGACTTCAGTAGTTGGAACCTAAGAACAGTACCAGGCAGAGCTTTGGATTCATGCCCAGAAATAGCTAAGAAGAAGAAAAAAAAACAACAACAACAACAAATTTTTAGATTGAATCAGGTTGGGCAGACTAGATGGACCATTCGGGTCTTTATCTGCCGTCATCTATTGTGTTACTATGACCTTAGCATTTATGGGAGAACGGCAAACAGAGAGTTTGGAGAAGGAAGGTTAAAAGAAAGATACCAGTAAAAATACACTACATACAATTTTCTGAGGTTTTATGCCTATGATTGTAATGCAACAAAACAGGCTATACAGTATGCCTGGGTGTTCTGAGTCTTTTCCTCCTGTAGTTAAGTTGTTTTTCAATTTGAAGTACTAGAAGCCTTTGTAGGTGTAAGTCAGATGCCTATATTGTAGGCCTCCTTCACCACATAGAATTTTTAAAAAATGTGCCTCCCAATTGGCTGGTAAGATGGCGATAGGACGTCTACCACTGTGTACTTTGTAACCCTCAAAAAGACATAAAACCTCCCATTCAGTGTGCACATTTGTCCTTGCACGCAAATGGGGCACAATTGTCAGTGCAAAATTGTCCTACGCACATTTGACAGGTTACCGAATCCTGGCACTGCATATAAAGGGTGCTGATCCCAGATCACCCATTATAGAATACTGGTCAGAGCCGATATTTTTCACCACTGAATTTTGAGTGCCATTTATAGAATTACAGAAGTAAATTTAAGCACACCAGTAAGGACTGCCCGTCACCTGTGTTCTATCAGCTCCACGGAGGGTGGACAATTTTACAAGAAAGCCCATTTCTACGCATAGTAATTGGAGGAAATAACTTTGAAAATTACTCTTCCTACGCATATCATAAAATAAAATCTTGGTCTAGTCAAACAGTTTGAGCAAATGACTGCAGGAGAAGTTGTAATGGACTGTAATTACAGCTCAAAAACTTATAATTATGGAAAGCGTGAAATCTTAGAATAAAATTTTATGATCAAGCAATGAAGTAGAATGAAGTGCTTGGTAACTGGCATGGACACAAATTATGGTTTCCTGTAACAATGCATGGATGTTATAGACAGATTGCAAGTTAGAGAAAAATCAGGCCGCATCATAACATAAAGTGATTGAAGTGAGTCTGAAAGTAGATTAACAGATTGGAGCACAGATGCCTTTGTTAAAGAAGGGAAGAAGTACCGTATTTTCGGTCTATAAGACGCACCCCTCCATAAGAGGCACCCCCCCTGTAGAGGAGGAAAAATCAAGGAAAAAAAATTTCCTCCTCTACAGGGGGGTGCATCTGGTGGTCTGGTGCTAAGCAGTATGAAGCAGCCGCCCACAACCTAAAGTCACCCGCACCCAAAACTGCCTGAAGCAAAGAAACCTGCCCGCACCAGAAGCTGCCCACACCTGAAGCTGCCTGCAGCAAAAAAACCTGCTCAAAGCTGCTTGCAGCTGAAGGAACCTGACCGAAGCTGCCCGCACCCAAAGCTGCCTGCAGCGAAGGAACCTGCCCGAAGCTGCCCGCACCTGAAGCCGCCAGCCCGAAGCCGCCCCGGTACCTTTTTAAAGCTGCGGTGCTCTCCTGGGCTGTCTTTGTAAGCAGATCAGAGCAGCGTGATGCAGGAGCGTGACCTTTTTCTTCCTGCCTGGTCCCGCGCCGCTCAGTGATTGGCTGATGTCAGTTCTCAATGAACCAGTCTTAGACTGGTTCTCAAAATTCTTACGATCTCACTCTTACACTGTTAACATGAATGGCACCATGTCTTCTCCTTGGAAACCGTTATGTGGAGTCCCGCAGGGATCACCTCTGTCCCCTATTCTTTTCAACATGTATATGTCTACTTTGAAACTCTTCCAGCTATCTCCCTTTGAAACACTATATACATATTCAGATGATATCCTTGTCATTCTTGAGATAGATTCAAACCTTACTAACCTCACTGAGAATATAATAGCATGAATAACGAAACTCCAGTCCTGGGCCTTCACTGTACAAATGAAGCTGAATGAGTCCAAAACAAAACTACTTTGGCTTGGCCCAAAATTAGATAAGCTACCCACGCTCATTTCATTACCTTCAGGTCCCACACTGTAGATTGAATTCTCAAACAAAGTTTTGGGCATCATTATTGACTCTACACTTTCATTTCATGACCATCTCAACTCTCCGATAAAAAAATGTTTTTTTAGTCTTCACCTGTTGAGAAAAGTGAGATCCTGCTTCCACCACCAACATTTTGCTGTCCTTGTACAATCAATCATTCTTTCCAGACTGGACTATTGTAACTCCATCTATCTAAGTCTAACTAAGAAAAGGCTTCAAAGACTTCAGCGGATCCAGAACACTGCGGCTAGGTTGATCTTCGCAAAAAGTAAATTTGATCATGTTTCCCCACTTCTGTCAAAACTTCACTGGCTTCCAGTAATTTCTAGGATTCACTTTAAATGTGCCTGCCTAACATTTCAAGATCCTGTATGGCATTCTTCCTCCCCTAATTCCACTATCTTGGAATTCTTTGAGACCTGACACTACCAGATCCACCCAAAAACTTAAACTATCTTTCCCCTCGTTAAAACGCATCATCTATGTGGGAAAACTAGGGAAATCTCTTTTCTTCAAAATCACTGAGCTTTGGAATAACCTTGCTGCTCTGCTGCGGAATCTAGGCTCCTTCCAATTATTCCGAAAGCATCTGAAAACTTGGCTATTCTCAAAATGTAAATCTCGCTACCCTCTTTATAATCACTAATTCTTGTTATGTTTTTCCTTCCTTATATTAAAGTTCCTGTAAACCATGCCAAGCTCTATCTTTATGGAGAGGATTTGGTATATAAACGTAAGGTTTAGTTTAGTTTAACTTGTCCAAATCTTTTTTAAAATCCTGTTATGCTAACTGCTGTTACCACATCCTCTGGCAATGAGTTTCCGAACTTAACTATTTTTTGAATGAAAAAGTATTTCCTCCTATTTGTTTTAAAAGTATTTCCATGTAATTTGTTTTTTGTACTTTTTTGAAAGGGAGGAAAATCGATTCACCCTTAACCATTCCATACCACTCAGGATTTTGTAGACATCAATTATAACCACCCTATCTTTTCTGAGTTGAAGAGCCCCCAACCTCTTTAGCCCTTCCTCCATGAGAGGAGTACCATTCCTTTTGGTCACTCTTCTTTGAAACCTTTTCTAATTCTGCTATATCTTTTTTGAGAAATGGTGACCAGAACTATTTGTAATACTAAAGGTGAGGACACATCATGGAGCAATACATGTAATATTCTTGGTCTTATTTATCATCTCTTTCCTAATAATTCCTAGAATCCTGTTTGCTTTTTTTGCTGCACTCGTGCACTGCACAGATTTCAGTGTACAATGAGCCCTCCGAATCCGCGGTTTCAGTATCCGTGGATTCGATTATTCGCAATTTTTATTTTTATAAAGCTGCATTCCAGACCTTCCCCGCCTCCCTCCCACCTTCCTCCCGGCATCCCAGACCTTACCTGGTGGTCTAGCAGGCTTTCGGGGCAGGAGTGATCTTCCTACACTCCTGACCCGTGCAGATCACTCATAGCAAATGGCTGCGGGGAGTTCCCGTCATAGTCTCGAGAGACTATGGGAACTCATGGCAGCCATTTGCTATGAGTGATCTGCATGGGGAAGGAGCATAGGAAGATCGCTCCTGCCCCAAAAGCCCGCTAGACCACCAGTATTGGTCTGGGATGTCGGGATGGAGGCGGGGTGGGTCAGAGCCGGCCCAAAAGTTATATGAAAATATTCAGCATTCACGGGTCGGCTCTGCCCCTAACCCCCGTGAATACGGAGGGGGTAGTGTAGTGTCTAGAATGACACCCATATTTTTTTATTCGGTGTTTACTGTTAAGATGGACTCTAGTATAAGGTAACTATGATTTGGATTATTCTTCCATTACTTGCTGGTTAAATAGCACTGAATATCGGGCCTCTAGTGAAAACAGGCTCTTAGTAAAAGTGCTCAGCAGAGGACATTTTTCATTTTGGAAGTTCTAGGCATCTAACTCCTGAAATTGGCACCTACGAGGGGCCATTGAAAAGTTCTCAGCCCAACCAAAAAGAGAATGATGTGGAGCCTTGAAACTTAGTCTACACTTTTTTTTATTTTTTGACACTTTTCGTTTCACTTCATATCATTGAAATGAAAAGTGTCAAGAAAAGTGTGGAATATCTTGTAAGTTTCATGGCTCCACATCATGCTCTTCTTGGTCAGACTGAGAACTTTCAGCGGTCCCACCTATTGTGATGTCATAATGCTTCATTCCACCAATTGCCTAAGAGCCACTCTTATCGGTGAATAGTCACAATAACTCGGTTTCCCTTTACTTATGTCCCTCCTTTGCTAGGTGCATTTGCCTCATTGAAATGAAAAGTGTCAAGAAAAGTGTGAAAAAACTTGTAAGTTTCATGGTTCCAAATCATTCTTTTCTTGGTTTGGGTTGAGAACTTCTCAGCGACACCTCGTAGATCTTTTGAATAACAGTTCATGTCTGAACCCTCTGCAAGGATTCTTCTGATGGTCTAATAAAAGGAATCACAACCTGTATAATCTCCAGTTTCTATGTGATCAATTATTGATCTCGTAGGACTTTTGCACCATGCTACAACTTGTGAGAATTTTAAATGCAAAAAGGAAGTTTTACTGCAAGGAACTTTTTCCTCCTAGTCAATGAGATTTCTCAGAAGATTTTATTTATCTAGAAGAGACCCGGGAGGTACCAAATTCCATTTTCCCTTCCAAGCTACAATAAAGAAAGCAGGCTCAGAAATGCCATTTGTATGCCATGCACTGCCTGACATTATTTTTCTGAAAATTGAGATGAAGCCCTGCAAAGGAAAGGCTATTTTATTTTAATACAACAGTGACAGTTTCTCCTGTTCTGTGACCTTTTGCTGTCATTTCTCATATGATCTTGCCCAGCAGCATGAAAAAGTGACATTTGAAAACAAAATGCAATGTGGTTAGTCTGATGGCAATATTTATGTTCCTTTTATACAGTATATCTGTTATAAATGAAGAAAAATTTGAAGGCTCAAAAATTTGCAGAAATATTTTCAATAGTCAAAACTTTGATGTTATGAGTTATATTAGTCAAAGATTTTGAGATGGCACTCTTCACTCTATGTCAAAGAAACCACAGACCATGGCAAATGAATCAAAAGTGCAGAAGTTACTGAAGTTTTATCGAGAAAATACAGCTTTACGATACAAGTAATGGAGGGAATTTACACCTTCTTGAAACTTTGAATAATTTCCATCAAAAATCTATTTGCTACAAAGTTTGAAAAACAATTGTTGTCTGGAGATCCTACACCTCTGAGGAACCTCAGAGAAAACTCTTTTCATGTGTGGCTTTTGGCCTGTTTCATCTCTGCATCATGTAATGTAATCTCAACTTCATCACAGTATATTCAAGACTACAAAACCATTGTTCTTCAAGCTAAGAGAATGGAAGCTTCCAGCATGGTTGAGATCCTTTTTTTCCTTGTACTCTATGAGGTCAGTTGTATAAACAGTATGATATTTAAGCAGTCAGAGGACACCTATTTGTGTTTATTCTATAAAGCAAAATACTACTACTACTATCCATTCAGTCATATCCAACCCTTGGATACTCTGTAGGCCAGCTCTCGCCATGCTTCCCTGTTCTCCACGGCTTCTTTCAATTGCTTGATGTTCATTCCTGTGTCATTCTTGATGGTATCCAGCCAATGGGCCTTTAATCTCCCCTGCTTCCATTTACCGCTGCCCATTCCAAATAGCACCTCTTTTTCTAGTGAATTGTCCCTCATCACATGACCAAAATAGGTCAGTTTCTATCTGGTAATCTTGCCTTCCAGGAACTTCCCTGAGTTTATATGATCAAGAAAATCTTTGTTGGTGATGCTAGCTGTCCATGGGATTTGTAGAAGTCTGTGCCAGCACCACAGCTTGAAGGTGTCAATTCTTCTTCTATCTGATTTCATGAGTGTCCATGTCTCGCAGCCATATGTCGCGATTGGGAACAGAATGGCAGTGATCTGTCTTTGATGGTGACTGAGATGTCCTTGCACTTCCATAAGTGGTCTGTGCTCGCAATGGCTGCACGCCCCAGTGCTAATCAACGCTTGATCTCAGCTGTGGAACCACCACTGTGATCAATGAGGGACCCAAGAAAAATGAAGCTGTCAACTACTTCTATTTCTTCATTGTTGATCTTTATGTGAACTTTCTTGGTGGTGGTAGTCATGATTTTGGTCTTCTTGATGTTCAGGTAAAGTCCCATCCTTTCACTTCTTTTAGCTTCAGGATCAACTTCTTGAGGTCCTTCACACTCTCTGCCAGCAGGGTAGTATCATCTGCGTAGCTCAGTAGTTATCCTTTATAGAACACTAATGCACATAACAGGGAAAATGTATGCCTGAAATTTAGGCAGGAGCAAGGGTCTAAATTTCAGGTATGTATTTTCTTTGTTACATTAATACTATTATATTAGTGAGTACTTACGCCAGCCATAGAGTGTGGATATTTGTTTGTGCCTAATTTGCTAAGACATGAGTATGAGGGGCCGCTGAAAAGTTCTCAGTCCTATCAATAAAGTTGGGGCAGTCTCCATATAGGGCTATACACTTAGGGCTCCTTTCACGAAGCCACGTTAGCAGTTTAACACGCGTAATAGTGCACGCTAATTTGCCATCCGCACGCTAAAAATGTGCGTGTGATAAAGCCGCTTATGCGGCTTCATAATAGGAGCCCTTAGTTAGAATGATTTTCCACTCCAACGGAAAAATACCAAACAAAAAAAGTGGAAAATTGTTGGACTAAGTGTAGAGCCCTCAATGGAGACTGGAAGAGAGAAGTGCTAACCTGTAGAGGAGGAGGCTGGAAGGAAAGGAGAGAGTGTGTGTGTGTGTTGGGGGGGGGTGGAGGGCTGGAGGGAAGGGAGAGAAGTGTCATATTTTCTTTTAAAATATTCCATATTAATCACAATTAATTATAATTAGTCACTATTGCATAACAAGATTAATCACAATTAAAATTTATAATCTTCCTGCAACCCTAACTATATTATATTATATATTATTTTTTTTAATATGGTTTTACTTTATTGTCAGCTTGACGTGTTGAAACATCATTTCCATGAAACATTCTTTCTGCCACTAGCACCACGGATGATTTGTACTTTAAATTCCATGCAAACCCATTTCATTAATTCCAATAATTAAAGTAACATTTTTTTCTAAAACTTTGCATTTATTGAGTTATCAGTCACAAAAAGCATTATGATAGCATCTTATGTATTTTGGATCTGGATAACAACTACATTGCTTAAACTACAATGATTTGCTCTGCATTTTAGCTGGATTCAGGTTCAGACCATTTTAATGACTAGTTCTCGTCACAAGGAGAACATTCTTCTTGAGTGAAATGTGATTGTTTAACTCAGCACTGTATGCCATTTTGCAAGGAGAATCATGCACTCTGTCGTTTCACTGTTTAAAGAGCCACGCAACCATTTATTTTCATCTTCAGCCATGCGATACAGGAGGAATGTATAGCAGAACTCTTGCATTCTGAAAAAAAAAACGTTAATGTCTAAATTAACATCTGCAATATACATTGTCGGTGCCATGAAAAACAGAATATCCAAGGCAGACATAATTAAACCACAAAGGAGTGGAAGCGTAGCCTGCTGGTTAGAGCAGCAGCCAGGGACCCAGGGAAGCAGTTTGGGCCACTGTTGGCACTTATTCGTTGTTAAAAACAGGTCTAGCTCCAGATGTCCAAATTGTACCCTAGAAGTGTTCTAAAATGTTTGATTATGGCAGAAAAGCATCCAAGTCCCGCCCACACCATGCCTCTAGCACGCCCCCTTGAGATGTAGATGAACTGTAGATGAACACATAGATATCCGTCAAGAGAGTAGGTTTTGGAAAATTGAATTGGAAAGATTTGGCAAGAAAAACATCCATCTGTCCCTTTATGCCACTTTTTGGAAGTTTTTTTTATATTTTGAAAATAAGTCCGATAGTGTGTCACAAGTTAGGTGCCAATTTGACACCAAATGGAAGCTAAGTGCTAAATGGGAGCAAACAAGTTATGCACATAATATTCTAAAAGGTGGTTTTAGAATTTAACTGGAAGGGGGGGGGGCATGCACATATGGGCAGGGCATGGGCGAGCCATGGATGGGTCGCACACTTACGCATAAAACTTATAGACAGTAACGTAGTAAGGGGAGGATGAGGGTGTGGAGGATGAGGGTGTCGTTCTGGTGGGGACACTGGCAGCTCTCCTCCTCTCCACCCCCTGCTCCATCCCCCTCCCTCCCCTATCGCACGCATGCGCATTCTCTTCTCCCCATTCCTCTAACTCTTCGCCACATGGGACCAGGAAGTGATATCAGAAAAAGATCTGAGGCCGGTGCGGGCAGCAGGTTGACGATGCTACTCGCGCCGGTGAAGTTAAAGAGGTATGGGGAAGGGAAGGGGCATGCGCATGTGGTGGGGGTGGGATGGGGAAGGAGCGAGGGGAGTAGAAGAGGGCATGGGGCATTACCACCCTGGATGTTTCCTACCCTTGCTATGCCACTGCTTGTAGAATATTTATAAATGGCTTAAATGATAGTACCTATAAGTTGGTGCTGGTGTTGACCATCTGTTCTTTAAGGGTAGGGAGGAGGGAAATATTTTAGAAGTTTTTAGTTAGTGAGGCTTGGGTGCTACTGGGTGGGCCTAAGGCCAAAGCAGGTGGACCTTGGCCAACCTTGGTCCACCCACGGCTACTCTACAGGATTGAAACAGGTCTATATAAAAATGTCCTTCTTTTTCGCCATGGATGTTTCTTCCCATACTATTAATCAGTGTTGGACATCCTAATTGTGGACCTGTCCTTGTCCTGCCCCAAACATGCCTCTAACATGTCACCTCACTATTTGGACAAACTGCCATGTAAAACATCCTAATTCTGCCTTTCCAAAATTGCAATTTAGACATTTTTGGGGATGGATTTTTGGCCCTTTCAAGACATCTATCTGCTTTGAAAATATGTGTCTAAGTCTCCCCAGCCCTAACCACAATCTCCCCTCCTGAGTCAGTCAGGCACCAATACCATTAATTCTGTACTCCACACCCTGGTCTTGTTGCCTTTTGGTGATGCTGCTTCTGAAGGCTGTACAGATTGGATTGTTACCCGCCATGAAATATAATTGATCTGTTTAATAGAGACTAATTTGATTGTGTGCTGACATTGCATTTATTCCTAGGATGTAAATTAACATAAAAAAGAGACAGCTGTAAGTTACAACTATGATATAAAGTGAGAGGAGCCTAGCAGGCTAATGTGAATGAGTGAGGTTGTTTTCATGGCATCACTTGTCTTGCATTATAGCACAGAATTACAGAATTCCAATGCAACAATGTGTGTTGCAGAGTGGAGAAATTTGTGGTCCATTGAAGACTGTATCAAATAAAGTAAAACAATTGTTTATTTTTATTAACTTTCCCCCTCTTTTACGTGTGGCAAAACCCCCGAAAGCCCTTTAAATCCTTATGGGCTTCGGGGCAGTTACCGCAGTGGCAGCTGCTCGTGTGGCTTTGTAAAAGTGTGTGTGTGTGGTGGGGGGTGGGGGGTTGTTATGCCACTTAAATAAATTATACAGGCACATATGTATTCTTTTATAGCAAAACAATGAATTTTTAATGCCTAAGAACATAAGAATTGTCGCAGCTGGGTCAGACCAGTGGTCCATCGTGCCCAGCAGTCCATTCCCGCGGCGGCCCCCAGGTCAAAGACCAGTGCCCTACCTGCATATGTCCCGGTTCATAGAGCAGGAAAGAGTCTTCCAAATGACCTCAATAAACCTGCCCGACGAGAGCAATTGATTACTGATTTTGCGATGTGAGGAGAGTTAAATTCATTTAGGCTCCCTTCTTGTGTTTTGTCGGGCAGGTTTATTGAGGTCCTTTGGAGCAGTGCTCTTCAACCACCGGTTCATGGACCAGTGCTGGTCCACAGAAATTTCTTGCCGGTCCACAGGGCCAGCACGAGCATCAGGCCCAAAACAGTGTTCTTCAACCGCCGGTCCATGGTGCGATCGATGCGGCGTTATCTTCGAGCCAGCTCCCTCTTCCTAACTGATTCAGTGCACAAAGCCACAGGCAGTGGCTCCTACAGGCATCCTGCGCCTGAACTGGAAACCTTCTCTCTGACATTGCAACGTCAGAGGGAAGGCTTCCAGATGAGGCAAGGGATGTGCAAGGTGCAATTAGTACTATTATGGGGGTGGGGTCTTGGGTGGACATTGGGTAGAGATGGGCGGGGTCTGGCCCACGACTTAGCCCAGTGTTCTTCAACCGCCGGTCCACGGACTGATGCCGGTCCACAGAATAATTTTTATATTTCTGCCGGTCCATAGGTGTAAAAAGGTTGAAAAACACTGCTTTGGAGGACTCTTTCCTGCTCTATGCGCTAAAGGCTAAATAATTTACATAGTAACATAGTAACATAGTAACATAGTAGATGACGGCAGATAAAGATCCGAATGGTCCATCCAGTCTGCCCAACCTGATTCAATTTAAAATTTTTTTTTTTTTTTTTTTTTTTCATAGCTATTTCTGGGCGAGAATCCAAAGCTTTACCCGGTACTGTGCTTGGGTTCCAACTGCCGAAATCTCTGTTAAGACTTACTCCAGCCCATCTACACCCTCCCAGCCATTGAAGCCCTCCCCTGCCCATCCTCCTCCAAACGGCCATGCACAGACACAGACCGTACAAGTCTGCCCAGTAACTGGCCTAGTTCAATCTTTAATGTTATTTTCTGATTCTAAATCTTCTGTGTTCATCCCACGCTTCTTTGAACTCAGTCACAGTTTTACTCTCCACCACCTCTCTCGGGAGCGCATTCCAGGCATCCACCACCCTCTCCGTAAAGTAGAATTTCCTAACATTGCCCTGAATCTACCACCCCTCAACCTCAAATTATGTCCTCTGGTTTTACCATTTTCCTTTCTCTGGAAAAGATTTTGTTCTACGTTAATACCCTTTAAGTATTTGAACGTCTGAATCATATCTCCCATGTCTCTCCTTTCCTCTAGGGTATACATATTCAGGGCTTCCAGTCTCTCCTCATACGTCTTCTGGTGCAAGCCTCCTATCATTTTCGTCGCCCTCCTCTGGACCGCCTCAAGTCTTCTTACGTCTTTCGCCAGATACGGTCTCCAAAACTGAACACAATACTCCAAGTGGGGCCTCACCAATGACCTGCACCAATTTCCTGCTCCTGAGGAAGTTATGAAACGGAGATCTGTTGGGCAGCGAATATTGCCTTTGGACTCAGGTAAGTTGATTCTGAATTATTTTTACGATTTATTTTGTGAGCAGTGAAAAAGAGAATTGGATGAAAATAGGACTAGGAGGGGAGAATTTGAAGATAAGTGTTTATTTTTTCACATTATTATTTAGTATTACACTATACACAGAGGAGACATTGTGATTTACGGGGCAAACTCATTTAGGCTTCGTTCTATATAACTAATATTGGAGTTGTCTGCCTGCGGGGTTTGCTCTGGTGCAGTTTTCCCCAATACTGAGGTCTTCCTCTTTTCTTTCAACATCATACACTTTTTAGAGAATGTGTGTAATGTTTCCCCCTCTTTTTAAATATAGTATTTAGGTTTATTAGCCTTTGCACTTTCCTATATACACACTCATATATTTTAATCAAATTTTCTGTTTGAATTGACAATTTGTGTTTGGGTTTTATTTTTGGCCAAGTTATAAATGTATCATAATCCAAGAAAAGGGACCGAGGGCTCCTTTTACTAAGGTGCGTTAGGGCTTTAACGCGCGGAATAGCGCGTGCTAAATTGCCGCGTGAGCTAGACCTTAACGCCAGCATTGAGCTGGTGTTTAACTAGAAGTGTACCGCGTGGTGTAGCGCAGTAATTTCGTGCGTGCGCTAAAACCGCTAGCGCACCTTAGTAAAAGGAGCCCCCAAGACTTAGAAATTGAGCTAATCAGCTGACTAAGTAATCAAGAAGATGCTGATTCAAATGCAACAAATCACATCTTTCCGTCATTTCATTTGCCTGAGATATACCGTTTCAATTAGCTAAAAAAAAATTTGTTATAAATAGAACCTAACTGACACTGTTGCCTCATTTCTCAAGTAAGCATGCACTAAGGGCTCCTTATATCAAGGTGCGCTATGGGGGTTAGCGCGTCGGACATTTCATCACGCGCTAACCCCCGCGGCAAGTCAAAATACTAATGCCTCGTCAATGGAGGTGTTAGCGGCTAGCGCGGCCGGCGATTTAACGTGCGGTATTCCACCCCTACCGTGCCTTGATAAAAGAACCCCTAAGTCTTGGTACCTTTTCTTAGATTGCGACACAAATATCAGCATTTAAACGATGAGTTCTGACTCCATCCCCGGACCGCCCATACAATAGCCAGTTTTGTATTTGGCAGTTAGGGCCCGATTCTATAAATGCGTAGGGAAACGGCACCTACCTCATGCCATTCAAATTTAGGCGCAGTTTGCAGAATCATGCCTGGCGGTATTTAACTCAAATATCGGCAGGACACAGAGGGAAAAATGCTTGAGTAACTGAATGTAAACTGCTTAGACAACCTTTATTGATAAACAGTATATAAATAAGTAAAATAAAATAACTCAATCCATGCCCAAACTCTGCCACTAACCACGCCTGCATTTTGGGTAGGTGTCTACATCATGCCTACTGAGTTAGGCGCCTACCACATAATTATTATTTTTAAATTGTTTTTTAATGGCTCTGTTCAATTAACAGCGCTGATTGAACCAAATTTTTTTTTTTTAATTACCCCCTCCCCCTTTTACTAAGCTGCGGTAGAGATTTCTACCATGGCCCGCAGCACTAAATTCTCCAATGCTGCTCCGACACTCATAGAATTCCTATGAGCGTTGGAACAACGTCGGAGCATTTAGCATCCCAAGTCACGATAAAAACCTCTACCATGGCTTAGTAAAAGGGGAGGTAAGTTAAGTTAAGGTCAACTAGGAGGCACTGATCTAGGTGCCTAATGGTAGATGCTTTTTATAGACTAAGGGCCTTAATGCTAATATTCAGTAACACCAATCAGTTAAGTGCCATAGAATATGAGCAGATAGCCTCACAGAAGCAATGTAACCAGCTAGGAGCTGTTCCTGGCCGGGTTAAGTCAGTTTGAATATTAACCCCATGGTTTATAGTGTTTTTGTAGATCACATTAGGTGCTCTTCACAAACCTGGAGCCTAACATGTATTTTTAAATTATCCATTGTGTTATATAACCTTAGAAATAGAAGCATAGTTATTCATCATGAATTTCAGTTGGATCAGTGCACAGTTTGTTCTCTGTGACTTACTATGCTGTGAATGTACAGCAGCAAAGAATTAATATTAAAGGGCTTTTGTATAAAACTATAAGCCATTGAAAATATCGCATTTGAGCAAAGGCACAGGGTGCAAAGAGCTCTCAGCTCCAAATGCGGCATTAACCTTTACCTTATGACACTTCCTTCTTTGATGCCACTGACCCGATCAGACTGAGAAGGTTATGAGATAAAATCCGGATGCTAATTTCTTGATATTTGAAGTCTCTCGGATCTCTCTAATGAGATGCTTGTACTCAGCTAGCTAGCACTCTCCTGCTATTATTGTTTCCTTCTCTATGAATGCAATTGAAATGATGAACGAATGTTTGTGAGAAATTTACCTTTCTCACAAGCAAGCCTTCGTAGAATACAATAGCATCCATTGTACAGGGTGCCCACAAAAACAGTCCTTGATTTTAAATAGTTACAAAACCAAAATTTATTGGAGGCTACAGTTTCATCAACTCATAAAGTTTCATATGGTATCTGTTGATTACATACGCTCAATGTGCGCCCCGCCTGATACTCAGGAAACATCGATGCGATAATGGAGCTCGGACCAGATTCTCCAAAGCATATCCGGCGTGATCACGTTTATAGCTTCAGTGATGCGCTTCTGCAGATCATCCATAGTTGCGGGTAGTGGAGGTACGTACACTCTGTCTATCACGTACCCCAAAGGAAAAAAAATCATGAACAGTAATGTCCGGTGATCTCGGGGGCAACTTGAGGAATACCTTGTCATTTTGTCGTGTTGCATTGTCTGAAGGTTGTAACTTCTGCACCAATTGCAGCTTATAAGGGCGAAAGTGCAAGCGATTGTGCAAAGATCTTGCTAATCATGCTTTTTGGCACTTGCATTTGCTGTCATTTTATTTATAAACATATTCCAATAAGTTTTGATTTTTTAACCGTTTAAAATCAAGGAGTATTTTTGTGGGCACTCTGTATATTTACATCTTCCCATACGGATATTGATGTTCAGCTCTCAACATGAAGCTAGGCCTGCTAGCAAGACAATTTCCTACAGTTTTAGAAAATGCTCCTCATACTTAAAATGCAGCATAATTCTGCCCAGCATTGAATATCCGGGTCTAACTTAGGCCCTCTTTTACTAAGGTGCGCTAAGCGTTTTAGTGCGTGTTTAGCGCACGCTAAATCAATGTGTGCGCTAACCACTAACCCGTCCATAGGATAACATGCACGCATTAGCGTTTAGCACGTGATTAGCACACGCTAATATTTATCATGCGCTAAAAAGCATAACGCACCTTAGTAAAAGAGGGGGTTAGTCAGTGATGGTCAGGGTTTAAAAAACTAGCAGGAAGTCCCCTGTGAATACTGATTGGAATTTCTTCTATCTGGATAATTTATGCTTTTTACTAAGTTTTCTGGATAAGTTATCCGGATAGAGTGCATATTGCCAATCTCCAGATAAATTCTGGGACCACTCTGGTTCCGCCCACAACAGAAGGCTTATAAGGAAGGTTAGTCAAGATTGTGCACTCTAATATAATAATAATAATAATAATTTTATTCTTATATACCACCAAAGCCATGAAAGTTCGAGGCGGTTTACAACAAGAAGTACTGGACAATCAGCGAAGTGGTCACAGTATAAAGTCATCGAATACAAGCCATGATAGTTCGAGGCAGCTAACAACAAGAGGTGCTGGAAATCAGCACCGTACAAAGACATCGAATACAAGCATACAGAATGGAAGAAGTGAAAAACTAACAAATTTCTTAGGTTGCAAATCGGTTAAACAAATTCGTTTTTACTGATTTTCTAAAATTAAAGTAGGATGAGGAATGCGGGATGATGTTACCCAGCCAATCGTTCCATTTACCTGCCTGGAAGGCGAGAGTTCTGTCCAGAAATCTTTTGTAGTGACAGGCCTTTATTGTCGGATAGGTGAACAGATGAATTTTACGTGTGGGCCTAATAGAACTACAAGAAAAACAGGAGTGGAAATGTCCAGATCAGAATGATATGCACTAAAAAAGTGTCCTCCAATACATCTGATGGTATGAAGATTTTTATTTCTCCAATGATGCAATGGTACATTCAATAACTCAATAGCTCAATGACTCGACTCAAAAAACAAAAGGAATTGACCCCAAAATATCCACAAAGAAGAAAATCCAGAGAAAACCAAAAAAACTCTGTGGAGTGACGATGTTCCCAAATGGACTTTATTTGAAAGTATCAAAGTTCCAAAGGTACACTAAAATCATCCACATAAAATAATTCCATCCACATAAAAGTAAATCATCCACATAAGAGCCTTAAAGGACCTAGTCCGCTAGGGATACAGGACCCAACATGGTCCGCGTTTCGACAAGAAGTCTTCTTCAGGGGTCCTATAAATAATGAGGGGTACATTAAGAATGCATGTAAGTTATGAATAGTAGTGGTGATAAAATGTGAAACTGTGAATGATATCTGACATGCAAAGAGTATGAAAGATATGTGATAAAGGACACAGTGATGTAAATGGCACTAATAAAAATGAGTTGGTAAAAAAGGTGATAAATGTCATAAAAATGTGAAAACAGAAAATATTTGGATCTATGCAAAATGCAGAGTGAAGTGAAAAACTTAATTGTATTATAAAAATGGTGAACGTGCGAAGACCATGCTAAACAAATGATCAGTGAATACTTGTGTTACATACCCTGGGGTCCTATAAAGGTGAGTACGTGGGAAACTAAAATAATATTGAATTTAAAATTTCAGAAGTTAAAACCATATATAAAACTCTATACAACTGCCAAGTTTAAGATTAAACATATTAGCAAAGCCATATAGAATGTTTTTAAAAAAGCTATGTAGAATATTTTAAAACCCTAAAACAGATACAGATGATAGATGGTAGAAAAAAGGGGACCATGCAGTAAAAAAGAGGGGGTGAGATCTTCCAATAAAGAGGCTAAATTGAAAGCCTAATTGAAAAACTAACAGGTCAAAAGCCATACAAGTTAGCATACCCAGTAAGCTGTGATTAAAAGAAAAACGGTGAGAAGGAGCCACAGAAAAGTGATGGTGGGGGATGGGCTCAGAAAAGGAACCATGCTGCACATTACTAAATAACACTAAAAAAAAAAAGATAAGGGATATAAAAATACATAGCTGAATACTGCTAATTAAAGAAAAAGAAAAAGCCAGAGGAAAAAAACAAAAGAGAGTCATCCAGTAAACAAAATGACTCGACTCGACATGTGCATGTTTCAGCCCTCAGGCCTGCCTCAGGAGTTTGTGTGGTCTAACATCATTGGGAGAGTGAGTGGAAGTCTGGTGCATGCTTGCTGTGGAATCCAACCGTGGAAGTTGGCTTCTGCTCTGGACCTCAACAAATAAAATAACTTTCTATGCCCTCCAGGAGTGGATTGTAGAGGAATTTTCATGTGGGCTTGTTTTGAAAATTTGCCCATATGCACCTACAATAACCTTGAAAATCTATATCTGTATTGGAGGACACTTTTTTAGTGCACATCATTCAGATCTGGACATTTCCACTCCTGTTTTTCTTGCATTTGTATTTGTGGTTTTATGTTCCCCCCTTTTTTCTTCGGCCTAATAGAACTATCCAGATTAAATTGAGACACCAACTACGTGGGGGCCAGGCCAAATATTGATTTAAAACAGAGGCAAAAAAATTAAAAAAAAAACTCGTGCTTCCAGGGGCAGCCAGTGAAGTTTTTGATAATAGGGGCTTATGTGTTCCCATTTCTTCAGCCCAAAAATCAGTCGAACTGCCGAGTTTTGGATAACTCGGAGTCTTTGAAGTTTTTTTTTTGAAGGATCCCAAGTAAATGATGTTGCAGTAATAATTATGTGCATCTATGCATGTACGCTCAATTCAGCAAATATCTGCATATCTTACATAGGACATATTTTATATTGTTTATGTTTATGCTTAATAGTATTTATATACTGCCCTTCACTTTAACATCGGGGCGGTTTACTATGGTATTATCACATTGGAACCTTCAAAATGAGATAAGTGTCTCACCCTTGTTTGAATGTATATGACTAATAATCACTACACACTTTTATAAAACAAATAAGTTGCAACAGAGTAATATGCTCTGATTGGATGGAGAGGCTCTATATGGGGATTATTTTCCGGGTACCGTCTTCCGGGTCTCTGAGCAAATTGTTTTTTGTTAGAAAAATCTGAAACAAGTGTATATGCACCTTTGAAATGTATGCACATTTAGGGGAGTATCATATTTTTCATAAGTTTTGACAATTAAAAATTTGGCATAACAAAAGAAAGAGATAGACATTGAAAAAGGATGGTTATTCTTTTGACAGTGATCTGAGTTCTACTTTTCTCTTCAAATAATATATTATTTTAGGTTGTGATGTCTTTAATTGGACCAGCAGAAAGAGTTTGGGATCTTTAGCAGTAACGATATGAATGAGATGTTTATACAAGACTTTCTAATGTTCTTTGACAGAATAATGGAGAATGCAGATTAAGGCTGTCTTTTGTTATGCCAAATTTTAAATTGTGTCTCGTATATGTCTCGCATTTTCTAGTAGGTCAGGAGAGAAGTTCATCTCTGGAGGAAGCAGATTAGAGCGCATTATAACAGTATGTTAACTTGATATTCAAATAACAGTCATACGCTGCCTAATGAATATTGATATCAGGTCATATTGAACTAAATGTTATGAAAAGCATCAACAATTCTTTAGCTTGGTCTTTTTCGCAAGATTGCAAAGTGGGAAAATATTTGCAGAGCATAAAATCAAGAGTTTAACAGCTATTTATCTCTTTGTAAATTATGAAATTATCATACTCCAGTAATTACAGTATCTGAGCAAAATCTTTGAGGATTTGATGTTACGCTTGATGTGCATCTGAAAACTATCTTGTCTTATTACTATATCATTTTAACAGATAGCTGTCATGAAGATAATGTGGGGCACATGAAGTCTACTGATTTCATTGGCTCTTGAAAAAATTAGGTTTCTACATTCTGCTTTCTAGATTTACTGGATTAGTACAAGATTAATCCAAAGATGTTGTTAGTGAGCTTTTTAAGACTATATCGGTGTCTTCTTTGGTTGTCATCACCATGGACGTCAGGTGTTCTTTTAAGTTTTCCTGATTGTGTGACATTTTACTATACCTTTGCTAGAAGCAACAAGGCAGTATAGTTTGAGTTATATTTTCAGTCTGTTGGATTACCAGAAGCTTCTTGCATTTTCAGAACCAACACTGAAAAGGATTCAACATCACTTGCACTAGAATTGGAATCTTAACATGGAAATTCATAGTTTTTTGGGCTAAAGCTGTGAAATCTTTGAATTTCTTTCTTTTTTTTTTTTTTTTTTACTCATGTTTATTAGAACACTGGAATGCTTTAGACAAATTCAACATATGTAATGCAAGCCTGGTGTTATTTTAAGTGGGGATATTTTAAAAAAATTCAGGATGTGTGGAAACCATTAACAAAATATTGTAAAGATTAATTGAAATTGTTTCCCTTATATTTATCAATTTAAGGTATAGGGAAGGGGGAATTTTATTATTTCATGTTTTATATGATAATGGAATATATGGGTGGGAGGGATGGGAAAGGGGAAGGGATAAGAATTTATGTAATGTACCAATGATTGTTTATAAGTTTATTTATTGTTAATGTGATTGAATATATTTAACACTTAATGTAATTTTGAAAATGAATAAAGAATTAAAAAAAAAAAAAAGAAGAACACTGGAATGCTCAGGCTTCTTTATCAGTTTCAAACTGTTTAAACCCTCAGCCTGCAGCTTTTTTTTTTTTACAACCAAAGAGGGAAGTGATATGATCATTACAAGATCCTAAAGAGTAGATAGGGCTAGAATGTGAGGAAGAGAGAGAAGCTACCCCCCCCCTAAAATTTTGGACTCTAGGGAAGAAATGAATGGTTTACAATAAGAATCCGAGTTTACAAATACCCCTCCCCCCTCCCCCCCCTTGCACACTTTTATGAAGCTGTGTTAGGTTTGTTTGTTTTTTTATCACAGGCCATGGCGGTAGGGTTTATACCATCTTGGCCTGCAATAAAAAACCCTAATGTGGCTTTATAAAAGGGGGAGATGATTGATAATTATCTCAATGCAACAGATGTTAGACTTTCATTTTCAGATATCTCTCAAATAGCCAAGATTTTAATAATTTCCAGAATTTCAAGTCATTTGCCTCACAATCTAATTACAATGGGCAGAGAATTCCACAAAGAGGGGATAGCTAAATTAAAAAATTGGCTTTTAAATAAGAGTGTTCCAATTAATACAGAAGAAGATATTTCTAATTTATTCAAATTAATAGTTCGAGAAGAGATGTAGCATGGTCGTAACACAATAAACCCTGAAATATAGGACATTCTCCAAGCAAAATTTTAAATGCTGAATAGAAGATCTTAAATTCAATTCCCTTAAAAGAGGAGTTACCCTATCAAATTTAGATTTACCCCAAATTATCTTCAAAGCTGTATTTTGCAATAAGTGAAGATGGGACAAAGATTAATTTGCAGTACCATAATAATAAAAATTAATCTAGTCTAGAATGAACAAACACTGCTACAAGTTTCTGTAAAGTATCAAGTGCGCAACAATTAAATTAGATAAAAAATGGAGTTGCACTATAAGATCTTTCACAGAAATGTATCACAGAATATAATATCTGAAAGCCTCATTTTTGATTCATGTTAGCTCCTAAACTAGCGGAGCAATATAGAAAGATCAAAATAGAGCAGGGAGCTATGATGTTAAATTAAAAGGGAAAATAGAAACCATCAGGATAAATTTGGAACATCATTCTGGATTACCACTTTAAAAGGGGTCTGCATAAAAATATCCACCACAACATAGGGCGTTCTCTAAAGTTAAAAGGGGATAGATTCCATACATACATAAGGAAGTTCTTCTTCACCCAGAGAGTGGTAGAAATCTGGAACGCTTTTCCGGAGGCTGATATAGGGGAAAACACCATCCAAGGATTCAAGACAAAGGGCTCCTTTTACTAAGCTGCGATAGCGTTTTTAGCGCACACAGAATTATAGCGCGTGCTAAACCTGCGCTAAGCAGCTAGAACTAATGCCACCTCAATGGTGGCATTAGTGTCTAGCGCGTGCGGCAATTCTGCGTGTGCTAAGCCCGCACTAAAACCGCTATCGCAGCTTAGTAAAAGGAGCCCAAAGTTAAACCAGTTCCTGCTGAACCAGAATGTATGCAGGTAAGGCTAGGCTTAATTAGAGCACTGGTCTTTGACCTAAGGGCCGCCGCAGGAGCGGACCCAGCAGCAGCAATTCTTATGTTCTTATAGCAAATTAGAAGAATTACATCTGATGGAAACAGAACTATAGGGGACTTTAATGGTATACTTTATGGGTGCTTGTTTCTGCTTTGTATTGCTTTTGTTGCCTTTGTCTGTTTTTCCCTTTATTTGGGGGAGGGGGTGGGGGAGGGGGGTTGCCCATCACGTCAGTGTTCCATACTGTTCGGGGACTACAAGAAACAGGGTCCCTGGCTTCTTTGTTTGTGAGCGGCCTACTGGGGCTAATATCATTTCTCTGTTGTCTTTAGTGGTGAGTGGTGTAGGGTAGGGAGTGGGGTGGGGTGGGAGAAGTTTGAGATTATTAATGTTAAAACTGTTTGATGACTGGTTGTTTTTTCTGCTTTGTCCCAAACCTGTAGTTTTCTTCTTTTTCTCTGCTCTGTTAAATTTTCTGTTCTGTTGTTATCCGATGTCATCATTAAAAACTGTTTGAAACCTTAATGCAAAGAAGTATGAATGTTTCCTATTAAAATGCATTACATCTGTGGTCTCAAACTCAAACCCTTTGCAGGGCCACATTTTGGATTTGTAGGTAGTTGAAGGACCTCAGAAAAAATAGTTAATGTCTTATTTAAGAAATGACAATTTTACATAAGGTAAAACTCTTTAGTTTATAAATATTTCCTTTTGGCTAACCCCTTCTTCTACAAAACCGCGCTAGCAGTTTTTAGCGCAGAGAGCCGCGCTGAATGGCCCGCGCTGCTCCCGATGCTCATTGAGTTCCTACGAGTGTCGGGAGCAGCGCGGGCCATTCAGCGCGGTTCTCTGCACTAAAAACTGCTAGCGCCGTTTCATAGAAGAGGGGGTAAGTCTTAATAATAATAATATTGTCATTTATAGCTAAAGAGACATATGATCAAGAAACTGTTTTATTTTACTTTTGTGATTATGATAAATATACTGAGGGCCTCAAAATAGTACCTGGTGGGCAGCGAGTTTGTGACCACTGCATTACATGAAGGGCTGCGACTCTAAAATTTACATGCTGTGAGATTGTGTATATTTCTTTGGATGGGTAATAGGTCTTTAAATTGTGCATGCTACAAAATCAAATAGCTTGAGGTTAAGAACATGTGGAAATAATGCTTGAATCCTATCAAGCAACAGTAATAGATTTATTTATCCTGATTATCACAGTGTCTCTATGTTGCCAAATCAAATATAAGCTTAAGGTGCTGAAACTTTGCATTGGCAAACCATCATTGTGCTTCCTCCAGTGTAAGTTCAAGAGCAACATTCTCTTCTGCCACTTGAAAATATCACTGCAATTTAATTTAAGCATCTATAAATGTAACCCAGTCTTTTTTTATTATTATTATTATTATTATTGGTATGCTCCGGAGAACTCTATGTTGGGACTGCTATGGATCTAGCCTGGAATGATCTGGGCACATGCATTTGCTATATTAGATTACAAAACACAAAAACAAAAATTCAAAAAGCAAAAACAGGTGCTTTCATAGACAGATTACGTCTTTTCAGGTGCCGCATTTTGGGTCTATTTTGTTTTAGGGATTGTGTTCTGATTCTCTGATGAAGTTTTGGCGAAACGGGCCCGTCAGAATCAGTCCCCGCCACTCAGATAACTGTTTTTTATGCATATGAGAATTTTTCAATGTTTACATTATCAGCTTATACATAAATTGCTGTTCTTGTACAATTTTTGCCGTTTTTGCACAATATTTAATATAGCGTTGATTGTTGCATATGCAGTGAAGGACCAGTGATTATAACCACAAATTGTACTGGCTGAACAGCCATTGGCTGGCATGAGATACAATGATACGGTCTGAGGTCCTGCCTCCCTTCTACAGATGGCCCTATTGTTTATTGTTTTTTTGATTAAAATATTTATATTTTCTCAAATAAGTTACGTTCAATTTGAGCTTTAATTCCATCATTTGTTTTGAATTTTGCTATATTAGAACAATTCACCATTGGCCTCCAGCTGACACTGTCATATGACTTCAAATGATGCCATCTAATGGTGTTTCACACTATTCCAGGTTACCCAGGATCTCATTTATGCGTCCAAATCAGTTAACATAGCAGTGTTTAAAAAAGGTTTGGTAATTTCATAAAAGAGAAGTCCATAGGCCATTATTGAGATGGCTTGGAGAAATCCACTGCTTATTCCTAGGATAAGCAGCAAAAAATATTTTTTACTGCTTGAGATCTAGGTAGGTACTTGGGACCTGGGTTGGCCATTGTTGGAACAGGGCTTGATGGACTTTCGGTCTGTCCCATTATGGCAACTCTTATGTTCTTATGTTATTATATATGAAATCTAGGGGATTTGTATTAAACCTTCACCAGAATTTTCTTCTTAGAATAATTGTAAAATTGTAACATTTTATAATTTATTTTTGGACCTTCAAAAGTGTTACAACTATATTTTACTCTGCTGAGATTTATGCACCATGGGTCCAATATTCAGTCAGTAGTGGTGAGTGTTTTCCTCATCACTGATGAAGCTATTCCCAGATATTAAAAGCTGGGATCTTTGAGGGTTTTGGCTTTGAAAATCTGGTAATTGTTAACCAGCTAACACATAGCTGCTTAAGTTTCTATTCAGCACTTAAGTGGCTATGGGCAAGCACATGAAAAATACTTAAGAGTTGCCAGACATTCACGCCTTGTTTCAAATGATCAAAGGAGGAGACACATTAGTTTTGATCAGTTCTGGTGAATTTTGACTTTACACCAGCTGGCATTTTTCCTTGATAGAGAGGGATTTTGGCAAAATGTGGCCATGTTGGAGAACTGCTTTAACTCCTGGGAGCTTTTATGTACCATAAAAGACTTCTTAACAATCTAATCTAATCTTCAAGGCGACATAATGAGGGGAAAGAGGGGAGAGGAGAGGCAGGGGGAGGAAGGGGGAAGAGGGGGAGAGGAAAGGTAAGGGGGCAGGTGGAAGAAAGAAGAGAAGGAGGAGAGAGAGAAAGAAGAGGAGATTAGGTGTCAAAGAGATGGGTTTTCAGTTTCTTCTGGAATATGGTGTTGTTACATAGAAACATAGAATATGACAGCAGAAAAGGGCTGGCGGCCCAAAAAGTCTGCCCACTCAAGAACCCTCCCTCCCTCGAGAATCCATCTTTTAAGCATTCCTCTGGAGCGACCCCACCTGTCTGTCCCATCGTCCCTTGAAGTCGAGCGTGGTACTGGCATCGATTACCTGACGTGGAAGACCATTCCATCAATCAATTACCCTTTCGGTGAAGAAGTATATCCTGGTGTCCCCATGAAATCTTCCCCCCCTGAGTTTTAGCGGATGCCCTCTTGTCACCGTGGGACCCGTAAGAAAAAAGACTTCTTCCTCCATCTCAATGTATTTGAATGTTTCTATCATGTCCCCCCTTTCTCTGCGCTCTTCGAGAGAATATAAGCGCAGCCTGCTCAAACATTTTTCATATGGGAGATCTTTAAGTCCTGAGACCATCCTGGTGGCCATTCGCTGAATCGACTCCATTCTCTTCACATCCTTTTGATAATGTGGCCTCCAAAACTGAACACAGTACTCCAGGTGAGGTCTCACCATGGATCTGTATAGCGGCAGTATAACTTCAGGCTTTCGGCTAATAAAGCTCCTTCTGATGCAACCCAGCATTTGTCTAGCCTTTGCTGAAGCTTTCTCCACATGATTGGCAGCTTTCATATCTTCCCGGATGATTACTCCCAAGTCCCGTTCTGCTACAGTTCTTGTTAGGTTTTCACCATTCAGTGTGTATATTGTGCATGGATTTCCGCTACCAAGGTGCATTACCTTACATTTTTTGGCATTAAAATTCAGTTGCCAAGTACTGGACCATTGTTCCAGTAAAAGTAGGTCCTGCTCCATAGTGTCGGGCATGGTTGCGCTGTCGAGTATCGTTTTGCATAGTCATCGGCGAATAATGTAATTTTGCCTCGAAGTCCCTGAGGCAGATCCCTTACAAAGATATTAAATAAGTTTGTTCTGGCTATTTCTGTGAGGTCATTCCAAGTTGTTACTCCTAGAAAGGTGAGCATGAAATGGAAAACACATTTGCATTGAAGATTTTTGGTGGAAGGGAGATTCACACCCCCTTTTATTAAACTGCGACAGCAGCTTTCAGCGCGGGGAGCCTCGCTGCTCCCGACGCTCATAGGACTCCTTTTACAAAGGTGTGCTAGCGGTTTTAGCGCATGCTTAGCGCACACTAAAATGCCACACGCACCAGCTGCTACTGCCTCCTTTTAAGCAGGCGGTAATTTTTGGGGCTAGCACACGCTATAGCGTGCGCTAATCTTGTGTGCGCTAAAAACGCTAGCGCACCTTTGTAAAAGGAGCCCACAGAGTTCCTATGAGTGTCGGGAGCTGCGTGAGGCATTTAGCGCGGCTCCCGGCGCTAAAAACTGGTAGCGCTGTTTAACAAAAGAAGGCCTTAGTAGTAACCTGCTTCTTTGCCTTTTTCTACTGTTGAAAGCTTACTCTGCAGGAGAGTGCAATAAGTTCACTTTAGGAAAGCTAAAATAGCCCCAAAGTAGCTCAATTTCCCCTTCTCAAAGGCTGCACAGAAAATGATTGGTTTAGAAAGCACCCAAATGAATGGTTATAATGCAGCATTTGGAAACATGAAGTAATGATGAATTCATGCTTAAGAACATTCTGACCTTTAGTAGGTAATTTCTGAAACAATTTGAGGTTTGTTCAAAGCCGGGATATGGAAAAGTTCATTACAATAAATTACATTATGGGACTCATTTCCAGAAGGGAAAAGCATCCAAAAAGTGACTTAAAGTAACATTTCAATGTTTTGTTTGCTAAAACATCCAAATTACCATTTTCTGAAAAACAAAACCTTTTTGAAGGCTTTCTGTGTTGTTTGTCGACTGTGAAACGAGGGGCTCCTTTTATGAAGGCATGTCAGGGCCTTAATGCGCGGAATAGCGTACGCTAAAATGCCGCACACGCTAGCTGCTACCGCCTCCTCTTGAGCAGCCGGTAGTTTTTCGGCTAGCACGCGCTATAGCGCACGCTAATCCAGTGCGTGCGCTAAAAACACTAGCGCACCTTCGTAAAAGGAGCCCTAAATCTCAAGGGGGCGTGTTTTGGTCAGGATTAGGGTAGGCTTATGAGTTGGTCCTTTTTTTCCTTCAGTAATGGAACATTGCAGAAAATGTCCAGGGCAAAATGTCCAGGGCAAAATGTTTGAGGCTAGAACTGTTTCAGTAATGAATAAGTACAAAAAAAGGGTGTCTCAACTGACCAGATGGCCACTGGAGGCATGAAGGCATGGCCCTCTTGCTGCCCCAGTGGTCACTGCCTCCCTCCCACCACCCAAAGATGTTTATCACAGTTCTTATTAACTGTCTTCAAAACATGGCATTAGATAACCCAGTGGCACTATCATATGATACTGTGCTATTTGGCATGGCAATGAGAGCAAAAAGTCAGATTTCTACAAACAATAATAAATTATTACTCATAATGACTGGTGTTGCCATTCAAAAAATTACGTATAATTGGAAAGATTGGAGTAGATGAAATTATAATTTCTGGTGGAATTCTTTATGTTATGTTTATAAAATGGAGAGATTTATTGCAATACAGCGGGGATGTTTCAGGAAATTTCAAGATGTGTGGGAGCCATTAACAAAATATTGTACTGTTTAGATGAAATTGTTTCCCTTAAATTTACAAGTTCAATAGTGAGGGGGGGAGAGGGTTATTTTACTATTACATATTCTATAAGATATTTGATTATATGGTAGGAAAGAGTGGGAAGGGGGGGTGAATAGAGTTTATGTTTTGTACCAATGATGATTATTAAGTGATGTATTTATTGTTAATTTGTTTGAATATATGTCACACTTATTGTAAGTTTGAAAATGAATAAAGAATAAAAAAAAAAACATCGCAGTGTCCTCCCTCTATCAGCAGAGATCAGCCTCTCTATGATGCCTCTGTGACTTTCAGCTACCTTCAACTATTCACTCTTTGGGTGACAACTTTGTCTGACAACTTCAGATGTTATGGCTAGTCATAGAGCAGCAAGGAGGTCTCTGTAGTAACCTAGTGGTCAGTACAGTGGACTACAGAGAAGAGGACATAGGCCTGTATCCCACTCTAACTACTTGTGGTGGAAACTGTGAACCCACAAAACCCACCAAAAACCTTCTGTACCCGATATACAGGTGACACCTGCAGGCATGAAGGTTATTGGAGAGATATACAGTTTGGTATGCTATGTTGTATGTGTTGAATAAGGGGGTTATGGTGAGATGTGTATATGGGACCTGTACGATAAGACGTTTACATGGGACAAGTTTACTGCAGTCTCTCCTAGGGTGTCCTACTGCTCTGCTGGGATATCTGCGTGTCCAGTTTGCTAAAAATGCTGGCCCCTCCTAAGTGCCAATGGCTGGTATTTGTACATCTTTAATTTGGACTTTTTTTTATGGTTCAAAAAGATAAATGAATTGAGGACATTTTCGAAACACAAAAGCAGATTTTTTTTTTTCTGTTTTTGGATAGACCTGGATATTATCTTCAACCCAAGTCTTTTCTTGTTTCATGAAGAAGGCTAGCATGATGATATGATATCATACCTTTTGACTGCCTTGTGGTTAGGATAGGTTACCATATTTGTGAAGCCAAAAAAGAGGATGCATGGCTCCACCCCTTGCCCTGCCCTTCATCTAAACAGTTGCCTGATGTGTGCAGTCAGGGTTGTAGCAAGCTATAATTGCATTCCATGTGACTTGCCCTCCATGACACCCCCATCCTTTCTTGTGCTGCACCCATGATATATTAGACTTTCTCTTGTGAGTCTATAAAATAGTGATTCGAGTGGACCAACCCATGAGTTGATAACCATGTGGAAACAACATTAAAAAGTTCTGCAGCTGTAACAGATCTGAAGCATTAGGGGCAATTAAAAACATCAACCAAACACAAAAATAGCAGGCTCTGTCGGCTTTTTTTCAAAGCCTAGCCAGGGAAACTAGCTCTCTTTTCTGACCATTTCAGGCCCTCCCAACTTTTTAAAAACATTCAGCAAATAATCACATATAGCAAACAGCCCCAGAGGTCTCAGTAACACATGCAGAACACAAGTTACAGATTGTCAGACCCGCTCCCTCCCCCCCCCCCAAAAAAAAAAGAAAACAAATCCTCTATTTGTCTGAAATCCGTCGCATCCATTCCATTGGAGTTCATTTCTTGAGGACCTGGCAGCCTATCCATAGCCTTTTCTTTTTCTCTTTCCCAGGGAACAGGTAATTGGGAAGGACTTCCTGATACATCCTCTTTTTGGTTGCCCTAGTCTTAGGGCAGAGAGCATTATTTTCTTTTGTCCCAACTTCAGGCTAACTTAGGCAGCAGAACACTGGTGCACTTGCACTGCCTGTGCAGTAAGTCCCTCCCGTATCCAGGCTGGCCTCTTGAATCTTTCCTTCTCCCCTTGGGCCTTGGCGGCTCCTGGCTATATACAATGCAAAAGATTGGAGGAGATAGGAGGCTCTTTTTGCATGCTGCACACCACGCATCAGAAGATAAGATGATCGGTGTGACCTGAGATGACCTCTACTGGTGCATGCTGTGCATCTGTGATAACCATCAGCACTAACTGCTGAAGCATAAGGTCTTGGACTTCGAATCCATCTATCAGTGGCATATATAAGAACATAAGAATTGCCGCTGCTGGGTCAGACCAGTGGGCCATCATGCCCAGCAGTCCGCACTGGAGGCGGCCCTCTGGTCAAAGGCCAGCACCCTAACTGAGACTAGCCCTACCTGTGTACATTCTGGTTCAGCAGGAACTTGTCTAACTTTGTCTTGAATCCCTGGAGGGTGTTTTCCCCTATGATGACAGACTCTGGAAGAGCGTTCCAGTTCTCTACCACTCTCTGGGTGAAGAAGAACTTCCTTACGTTCGTACGGAATCTATCCACTTTCAATTTTAGAGAGTGCCCTCTCATTCTTCATACCTTGGAGAGGGTGAACAACCTGTCCTTATCTACTAAGTCTATTTCCTTCAGTACCTTGAATGTTTTTATTCTGTCCCCTCTCAATCTCCTCTGTTCAAGTGAGAAGAGGCTTAGTTTCTCTAATCTTTCGCTGTACGGCAACTCCTCCAGCCCCTAAACCATCTTAGTCACTCTTCTCTGGACCCATTTGAGTAGTACCATGTCCTTCTTCATGTACGGCGACCAATGCTGGACGCAGTACTCCAGGTGAGGGTGCACCATGGCCCGGTACAGCAGCATGATAACCTTCTCCGATCTGTTCATGATCCCCTTCTTTATCATTCCTAGCATTCTGTTCGCCCTTTTTACCACCGCCGCACATTGAGCGGATGGCTTCATCGACTTGTCGATCAGAACTCCCAAGTCTCTTTCCTGGGAGATCTCTCCAAGTACCGCCCCAGACATCCTGTATTCAAGCATGAGATTTTTGTTACCAACATGCATCATTTTACACTTACCCACGTTGAACCTCATCTGCCATGCCCATTGCTCGAGCCTGATTATGGCACGTTGCAGATCTTCGCAATCCCCCTGTGTCTTCAATACTCTGAATAACTTCGCATCATCCGCAAATTTAATCACCTCACTCGTCGTACCAGGATCAATCATTTTTAAACACCCTCTCCTTTATATGAAAAAAAATATTTTTAGTAGTAATCCAAGAGTCACACCTAGGAAAAGGCAGCATCTTAACCTTTGCAGTGAGCACTAGAACATCAATACACCCATTGTAAAACTAAACAAGCTAGATTAGTACAGATCAATTTTGCACAGTCAATGCCAACAGAAAAGCATGTCTTTTTTTCACACGCACAGAACACAGATACACTCTCACCCAGTATAGAATAAGTAACCACTAACTAAAAATAGAATATATAGACAGCAATGAAACTGCACCCTAAGAAGCCAGATTCTGTATAGAATGCAACACCACATAAACAGTAATGCATGTCTTCTAGTACTGTGCAAAATATAAAGACAGCAGATGTAAATTTGAAAAGACTCATAAATACCAATCAGCACATAGAAACAAAACAAACATGGAAAATAAGACAAATTGGACCAGTGGCGTACCTAGGGTATGTGGCACCCGGGGCCCATCATTTTTTGACACCCCCCCATGTAAAAAAATATTTTTTGTAATGACCATGAAACGGAATAAATGGTCAGAATAGAAACAGGCAGTGAAAATTTTCTTATATTGCAAACATACCAAGGGGGATTGGAGTTGAATTATGCTTGAAAATCTGTTTTTTGTTGTGCTGTGTATTGCTAATTGTGGTGTTTAATAAAAATGATTTAAATATATTCCAAACATAACATAACATAAATTATATCTGAATTGTCATGACATCAGAAGTACATATGGAGTAGTTGCAGGTGATGCTTGGGACAGTTCTGATTGTGTTAGTTCGGTTTTATGTGGATTTTTGAATAGAAGGGTTTTTATTTCTTTTTTGAAGGTTTTGTAGTTCGAGGTCAATAGGTTGTAGAGTTGGGGGTCGAGGGTTGCAGCTCGAATGGCTAGGAGGTTGTCGAACAGTTTTATTCTTTTGACGTTTTTGGTTGGAGGGTGTGTGAATGGTGCGTGAGTTCTCCTATGTCTGGTTGAGGTGGATTGAATTATTTAGCTGAAGAAATTAGTTACTCCCTCATCCCACACACATTAATTCTCTTCCATTTTTATTCCCATTATAAAAAACACTGATAAGTTCCCAGAAAAAAAATACATTAAAATAAGAAGTGAAAACAAAGGCCCCTACAGATGAGAACATAACATAAGAATAGTCTAACTGGGTCAGACCAATGGTCCATCATGCCCAGTAGCCCATTCTCATGGTAGCCAATGCAGGACACTAATACCTGGTCAAAACACAAAGAGTAGCAACATTCCATGCTACCGATCCAGGGCAAGCAGACACTTCCCCCATGTCTTAATTACAGATTATGGACTTTTCCTCCAGGAATTTGTCCAAATCTTTCTTAAAACCAGCTACACTATCTGCTTTTACCATAACTTCTGGCCACTTCATTTTTAAGTTTAGAGCTTTCCTTTCAAACAGAGACCTTGCTAGATGTCAAATACAGCACAAGGTAACTTCACATGGACTTAGCTGTGCAGGAAATGTGAATCTCCTCATACACCCACCAATAGTGCAAAAATGTGCAAAGGTCTGTTTTTTCTTTCAATCACTACATAGCCTAATGCCACACAAGCAGCGCTGTTACAAACATATTCTGTAGGTCAATGCTAAGGATAACAAAGTTTCCTTCCTTGGACCAGAAGGAGATACAGATAAACCACTGGAAGAGATCCCAAAACAACACCCAAAGACCCACTCAGTGTGTGAACCAGTTGAGTGGAGTGGACTAACTGGGGGGTAGAAATGGGCCCGGAGTTTGCTCAGCAGAATTTCCCAGACCACCTCTTCCTCTCAACACATTGACACGCTGCCACTACCACCACTAGGAACACCTCACTGGGTAGGCCAGCTATGCTATAAACTTTATAAAACACATTATTATATTTTCTTATAAAGCACATATTTTAACTGAACTCTCTGACATCCTCAGCCTTTCCATTCACAAAAATAGAAGGAAGAAAAGTTCCCATTTCCTGCTGTCTCATGTCCCCGGCCTATACAATATTTTTTTTCTGCAGACCCTTCAAAAGTCTGACCAAATCCTCGTTTCACTTGCATTATAAAGTACTGAGGATGCCATCTCTCCCCAATCCCAGGTCCTAAAGTCTAAGACAGTAGCGCAAACTAATGCTGCCAGATTCAGGAAAAAAATTTTTGATTCGATTCAGCCTATTGAATTGGTTTTTCAATTCGATTTTCCTGCCCAGTTGAGTGATTTTTTTAAAAACTCCTGGTGGGTTTTATAGCTTTTTCACCCCCTTTGGCTTCTCCTAACCACACTGGCGCTGTGGTGTAAATAAAATAAAGAAACAAAAAGGACTTTTCCTCTCTCTGTTAAATCCTAGCTCACGTTTGCAGTCCAACACCAGCTCTGGAAGGATACACATTTCAAATCTGACATATTGTAATCACAAAACAGAAAATAAAATTAATTTTTCTACCTTTTGTTGTCTGGTTATATTTCAAATCTTGTTGGTCCAAGGCTCCGGTTTTCTTCTGATAACTTGCTTGCCAGGGTCTCCTTCTTTCTTCTTTCTGCATGCTAACCATCCATCTGCCAACTCTGTCCTCCCTTTCCATTTCCCTTCCCTCCCCAGGAAGTCTGGTATCTTTCCTTTTTTTCATCTTCCTCCACAGATCCACCTTTTCTTAACTACCCTTTCATCCGGCATCTCTCCCTCCTTCCCCACCACCCCAGGGTCCACCATCTCTCCCTTTCTTTTCCCAATTACCCTCTTATCCAGTATCTCTATCCCTCCTCCACACCATCCCTTGTGTCCAATTTCTCTCCCTTTCTGTTCCTTCCCTCCCTAAATCCCATGGTCCATCATCTCTCTCCCTCTCCTCTATTTTCAAACCCATTATTTCTTTCCCCCCCCCCAAAGTTTGGCATATACATGTGTCTTTGAACACCCCCTTCCCTCCGTGTACTTCTAAACCAGGGTCCCCCCAAAGGCCTGTCCCCCCTTAAAGGTCTGCCTGTCCCCCCTTGAAGGCCTGCACCCCCTTGAAGGCCTGTCCCACCCCCTTGTAGGCCTGTCCCCCCCTTGAAGGCCTGTCCCCCCTTGTAGGCCTGTCCCCCCCCTTGAAGACCTGCACCCCCTTGAAGGTCTGCACTCCCCCGAAGGCCTGCACCCCCCCGAAGGCCTGCACCCGCTCGAAGGCCTGTCCCCCCCTTGAAGGCCTGTCCCACCCCCTTGTAAGCTTGTCCCACCCCCTTGTAGGCCTGTTCCCTCCTTGTAGGCCTGTCCCCCCCTTGAAGGCCTGCCTGCCTGTCCCCCCCCTTGAAGGCCTGACCCCCCTTAAAGGTCTGCACCCCCTTGAAGGTCTGCACCCCCCGAAGGCCTGTCCCTCCTTGAAGACCTGTCCCACCCCCCTTGAAGGCTTGCCTGCCCCCCCACTTGAAGGCCTGTCCCTCCCCCTTGAAGGCCTGCACCCCTTGAAGGTTTGCACAAACCCCGAAGGCCTGCCTCCCCCCTTGAAGGCCTGCCTGTCCCCCCCCATTCAAGGTCTGTCCCCCCTTGAAGGCCTGTCTGCCTGCCTGTCACCCCCCTCCCCCTTGAAAGCCTGCCTGCCTGCCCGCCCGCCCCACCCTGAAGACCTGATACCCCGACCCACCCCGAAGGACCGCTCGCCCCCCTGGCCTCCCCGCACCACCTATGAAGCAGCCCGCAGCAGGATCGCGACGTCAGCGATCCCTGAGCTGCTTGGGCGCTGCTTCCTGCGCCGCGGTCCCGCCCCCTCCTCTGACATCAGAGGAGGGGGCGGGACCGCGGCGCAGGAAGCAGCGCCCAAGCAGCTCAGGGATCGCTGACGTCGCGATCCTGCTGCGGGCTGCTTCATAGGTGGTGCAGGAAGGTCAGTGGGGTGAGCGGTCCTTTGGGGGTGGGGGGACTGAACGGCAAGGCCGGGAGCATCCCTTCAGGGCTGGCACCCGGGGCGGACCGCCCCCCCCCCCCTTGGTACGCCACTGAATTGGACAAATCTATTTTTCTATTAGGTTTCAGAGACCAAAATCTCCTTCCTCAGGTCAGTACTCCTATGTTTTTGTTCTAGCAAACTGACAATTCACACATACATAAAGTGACCATATGTCCCATTTTGAACGGAACTGTCCCATTTTTAGCTCACCTATCAAGTTGTCCCTACGCACAGCTTTCTTGATGCTGAAATGTGCCATTTTCAGAAAGAGCGGGACAGCCTATTTATCCAAGCCACCGCCGCTGTAACATCATCTTGGTGCAGCGACTGCACAAGCCTTCCCCCCCTCCCAGGCGTGTTCCGGGCCAGACAGAATTGATATTGGGGGGGGGAGGCTTGTGCAGTCGCTGCACCAAGATAATGTTAGTGCGGCAGTGGCTTGGACAAATAGGCGGAGGCTTGGGGGGAGGAGCAGGGCCGGGAGAGTGAATGAAAGACAGAAAAAGGGAGCTGGGAGAGAGAAAGACAGAAAGAGAAAGAAAGGGGCAGGGAAAGAGAAAGACAGAAAGAAAGAGAAAGAAATGAAAGAAAGAAAGGATGCATAATCAGAAGGAAGTGCAACCAGAGACTCATGAAATCACCAGACAACAAAAGTAAGAAAAATTATTTTATTTTCAATTTATTGATCAAAATGTGTCAGTTTTAAGAATTTATATCTGCTCTCTATATTTTGCATTATATGTAACAGTTTCCGGAGGGGGGGGGGATCCAGAAGTATCCGGGGGAAGGTCTGGTCCCATTTTGTGGGAAAAAAATAAATGGTCACGTTGTTACACATACATCATGTCTAAGGAGTTTAAATGCTGTCATATAAGCCTTTGAATTGAGCTCAACAATGATCTGTAAACAATATGGAGTGTCATATCACTTCACATCATCTTCTTACTTGTACATTAATTTAGGAATGGAACAGACGCAGGAGTTTTCTAATGGAACATGGAAAAAGTAGATTTGTTGGAAGTGATAATCGTGGTGGGAAATTGGTAAAGACACACTAAAGAAAAGGAAAATATTTCCTATTCAAATGTAGGATTGCTTTTCCATACTCCACTGCTTGAAGCATCTTGTGCAGTGCTATTGCATAACTGTGCTGAATAGATATAGAAGTAATTACCAGCAATGTTACATTCTTTGTGTTTGATTTTCCTAATTTTTATATGATGAACAAATTGTGCATATGTTTAAAAAATGATAAATTTCTCAATGCATGATTTATGTATTGGACACTCCTCTTGGTAGAAGAAAGCATGCTTTTTTGATACTTTTGCAAACAATAGAGCATTGGTAACAGGGGAATATGTGAAAAAAAAAATACATACGCTTATTGGAAAATGTGGACAATATCTTACTGAATGACCAGTAGAAAAATATTTTCACTGAAACAGTACTTTTAATGTTGTAAAGGGGTTCTGAAAGCCATTGAAAGGAAAGTTAGCAGTAGAAATAAATACTTTTTATTTTTGGCTGTAATTAGATCTCTGTCATATGTTTGCTGTGTGCTCCTGGCAGGGACAAGGATTCTAGTCTGAAAGATCAGAATCCAAACAGTTTTTCTTAACTCTTCCAGGGGGGACTTTTCCACAACCAAATCCCATTCTCTTCCTGGCTTTCTGCTCTTATACATAACAGAACACAGGAGTCTTGAAATCACATTAGCGTGTTTCTTTTTCAAGGCCTAATCTGGCAGGGTACATTTCCTTCTCAATGGTGTATTTTATGTTCTGGCAGCATGGATCAGAAACTGGCTTTAAAAAGTATTCAATCACTGTAATGAAGTAAGAAAGGATATCCCAGTTACATATTGAATATCCTGGCTGTCAGACTGCCTAATGACAAGCTTTGGGGAAGTAATTTGGTGTTTGTAAAGAAGACCACCAAAGCATCTAGTCCAAGAATGCCAACATCAGTCCAATAAGACAAAATGAATGGACATCCTTAGAATGTTACCAAGATGTTACCTACGAGGGGATTTGATCGAGACCTTCAAAATACTGAAAGGAATCAACAAAATAGAGCAGAAAAAATTATTTACATTGTCCAATTTGACACGGACAAGAGGACACGGAATTAAGCTAAGGGCGGACAAGTCCAGGACAAATATCAGGAAGTTCTGCTTCACACAACGAGTGGTGGACACCTGGAATGCTCTCCCAGAGGAGGTTATTGTGGAATTGACCGTCCTAGGATTCAAAAGCAAACTAGATGCACATCTCCTTACGAGAGGCATAGAGGGATATGGGTGACTAAAATTACGCCAGGTGTATACCTGGCAGAGCCTCCGCGTTTGCGGATCACCAGATTTGATGGACTGAAGGTCAGATCTGGAGATGGCACTTCTTATGTTCTTATGTATCTTTTTGCTTTAATGGTCTGCAACTAATTCACTGTTCTGTGTTTAAAATGATTGAATTCATCATTAAAATGTTAGCAAAACACAAACACACTCACAGACACACACACACACACACACACACACACACACACACCTTTAACAAAATAACACAATAAAAGGTCTTTTTTCTAAGATGTTACTGTGGATAACTTAGTTACAGACTTTCTGTCTTGGAGAATTCATTGCATTTTAGCTTGATTTATGCACATGTAAATTTAGAAGTCAAGGGCTAATATTATCAGCCATATATTTTACTTTGAGGTATCTGTTTGATCAAATCAATTCCAAATTTAATATTTTAATCTGAGCCAATAAGCTCTTATCTTAACATGTTATGTTATGTAATGAAATACAAATTTTATATAACCTGCTAAATTAAGCACACTAATCTTTACATTTATATTACTGATTAGGTGTGGATCTTGTTAGATGTTAGATGCTTCACATGCGTCATTCTATATGCTCATAGAAGCATCCTTAAAATATTTTAATATGTACATGATAGTTTGGTTTATCTATCTTCTGACCACATATTATGAGGTCATTACTATCTTCTTCTTTCTTATTTTAATGTCTTTTCTACTTTTCTTATTAGACAGGAGTGTCTACCTTATCTCACAATATATCAGATATCTTCTCTCGACAAAAGTGATATACTGCATATCTCTCCAACGCAAATCATATATTATGGCTGACCTACATGTCTTTTCCTTTAATGTGAATGGCCTGAATCATCCCATTAAAAGAAAAAAGATATCCAATTATGTGTCCAATAAACATCCAGACATAATTTTATTACAAGAAACCCACCTCCCATCTGCTGCCGCCACGAAATTTCAACTAAAGGGATACTCTGCTCATATATACTCCCCTGCGACTTATCAAAAGAAAAATGGTGTTTCAATCTTTCTTAAAGATAAACTCTCTCCCATTATTCATTCAATTAAAACAGACACAGAGGGAAGATGGTGTCTGGTACATGCTGCGTTGCACTCAATAGACTTTGTTCTTCTCAATATTTATGGCCCGGTTAAAGATCACCCGGATTTTTTTAGAGACATTCAACTAGCACTAATTGAATTCAGTTCTTGTTCTCTGATATTGGGTGGAGATTTTAACCAAATCCAAGACTTATATATTGACAGATCTTCTTCCTGTAAACCATCCAAGACCAAGTCTTTCACAGCTCTACAGGCCCTAAAAGATGCTTTCTCCCTTGTAGATCCTTGGCGACTACTTCACCCGAAAGGTAGAGAATATTCACATTTTTCACCACCGCATAATACATACTCGAGAATTGATTTCTTTCTTATATCCTCCTCTCTCATTCATGACCTTACTAATACTAGTATACATCCAATCTCCTTACGGACCATGCTGCCATTTCTTTATATATTTCTATTTCGGCTCACGTAATGAATCTCCTTCTTGGCGACTAAACAACGCCTTACTCTTGGATGAAGAAACTGTTGAAAAAATCAACTCATTTACATTAGAATTCTTCGAAAATAACTCTAAAGATCCTGAAGTTTGTCCTTCCATAATCTGGGAAGCTTATAAAGCAACCCTTAGAGGTGAATTGATAAAAATTGCCTCTTGGAAAAAAAAACAGTCCATGAAAAAGAAAAAGAATTAGAAAACGCTATTAAAACATTAGAAATACAACATATGTCTAATCACTTACATGACCCAACTATTCTCCATCATATCCAAAAACTTAAATATGAATATAATACTTTAGTTTCATGCACAGCCAGACGAGATATCTTCATTTCCAATTCTGGTCATTATATGGGAGATAATCTTATGGGTCGTCCACTGGCCAGATACCTTAAAATTAAATCCAAAAGATTACATATCACATCTATCCAAAATTCATTAGGACAATTAGTCAAAACCAGATCTTCAATTTCTTCTCAATTTGAAAATTTTTATACTTCATTATATAAGTCTGAAGTTGTGGCTCCTGAATCAGATATAGACTCTTTTCTTTCCTCCTTATCTCACCCGACCATATCGGAGCCTGTTAAATTGGAACTAGATTCTCCGATAACCATAACAGAAATAGAAACTGCTATATCTTCCCTACCGACTGGAAAAGCCCCAGGTCCGGATGGTTTTACTAACGAATTTTATAAACTATTTCGAAACATCTTAGCTCCTCATCTCCTTACATACTATGATTTCCTCCACTCCTCTCCAGATAAACAATTTAATTTCACAGAAGCCACCATCGTTGTAATCCCTAAACCTGACAGAGACGCTACCTTGATCAAAAACTTCCGTCCCATCTCTCTCCTTAACTTAGATTATAAAATAATGGCAAAGTTACTTGCATTAAGACTCACCAAAGTGATTCCACATCTTATACACAAAGACCAAACGGGATTTATTAAACAAAGATATATAGGAGATAACCTACGACTTTTTCACCACGTGAATGCACATGCTAAAACATTGACAGACCCAATAATAGGCCTAGCTATAGACGCTGAAAAAGCCTTTGATCGAGTGGAGTGGTCTTTTCTTTTCAGTGTCCTAAAATGGTATAACTTTGGATCATTTTTCACGAAATGGATAAAAACATTATATTATAGTCCTAATGCTCGTATTCTAATTAATAACTCTTTATCCAATAAATTTCCCCTTCACAGAGGCACTAGACAGGGCTGTCCTCTCTCACCACTATTGTTCAATTTAGTGTTGGAGCCTCTTCTCTCTGCTATTCGACAATGCCCGCTAATTAATGGTATTCCCTCCCTGATCGAGACTTCAAACTAGCAGCATATGCTGATGATGTATTAATTTTTCTAAGGAACCCTCAATCTTCTCTCCCTCATCTTATACATATCATCAAACAATATTCTAGCTTCTCAGGATATTCTGTAAACTGGGAGAAATCAGAAATCTTTCCTCTGAACAATAACATTCTTCAATCAGACTTGGCTAATTTTCCATTCACATGGTCAAATGAAGCTGTGAAATATTTAGGGATTTTAATACACAAAGATCCAGTCTTTGCTCAAGATCTTAATATATCCAAAATCAAAAATTTAGTTCTTAACACTACATCTAGGTGGTCTCCACTTTATTTGTCTTGGTGGGGTAGAATATCATCCATCAAAATGACCCTAGCACCTCAAATTAATTACATCCTCTCAATGCTTCCTCTTTTATGCCAGAAATCATTTTTCCATTGGCTAAATAAGAAGCTATCTGAATTTATATGGAACAAGAAAAAACCCCGAATTGCTCTAGCCAAGCTGAAGGCCTCTAAAATTAACGGTGGTCTTAACTTTCCAGATTTCTACCACTACTATATTGCTTCATTAACTAAATATGGAGCTTACTGGGTCAATGACTCCTTCTCTCAAGACCCTCCTAATTGGTATGAAATGGAATGTTTTCTATGCAAACCTTTACACATCTCTTGCCTATTAACGATACCAATACCCAGACATTTGAGAAAATACTCTCTTTTGAATTCAACGCAGCATGCTCTCCATCATTTAGATAAAATAGCTGATATCTCAATTAGTGTTAGCCCATTCATGTCCCTTTGGAACAATCCCAATATCCAAAACCAAGGCAAATCCCTTTCATGGAAACGGTGGCAACGGACAGGTATATGGTTTGTTCATCAATTATATACTCTTAATAAACTAATCCCTTTTGATATACTTTGCTCCACATACCTACTAACATCCTCTGCTTATTCACAATGGATCATACTCAGTGAAATACTGTCTTCTGTACAGATACAATATGACTTCATATCTTCTAAAAATACTATTTACCATTGGTCTTTACGGTCTCTATCAAAAGGGAAAGCTATATCTTTTTTTTATAATATTCTAAGAGACCAATCCTTCACTTTCTCATATCATGCTATGAAACACTGGGATAATATAATAACCATTCCACTTTCTGACATTGACTGGGAACTTTTGGTCTTCAACAAATCGCCCACTTTTATCTTCTAGAGTTTCACAGTCAATGCTCTTTGTAATGTGGAATGCAATATGGACCCCATTTCGTATGTGGAAAGCCAAATTAAAACAAGATTCTATCTGCTGGAACTGTTTGAAAGAGGAAGGAACTCTTGATCATATGTTCTTCCATTGTACTCTGGTCCGTTCTTTTTGGTCCAAAATCTGGAATACCATACAATCTATCACCAACTGCTCAGAAGAGATTTCTATGGACATTATAATCCTTCGATCTCAACACCCCTGTTTCGCGCAATCAAATTGTCCTCCTAAACTTATTGATACCATGTTTGTGACTGCTCTCATGATATTGATTGGAAATCATCTTCGTTATTAGATTATACTTTTTGGTGGAACTCTCTATGTATGTACCACAGATTTGAATCATATGCATATGAAAATAAAATTTCACTCCATAAATCCATGAATTGGAAAAACAAAAAATCACCCTGGTCATTTTTAGATTCATATGTACATTCTACTATGTAGACACTCCTGTTCTCCTCTCTTTAAAAATTATATATATATATATTTTTTTTTCTTTCTCTCTTCTTTTTTCCTCTCTCTTTCAATTTTTACTTTGTCCTATTTCACTTTCTATTGTCATACATCACCACAAACAAATCCAAAAACAACTCTGAGCTTTTCTTAATAATATGGGCCTTTATAATTAACTGTATATTAATGCAAAATGTTATACTACTTTTATGTATTTGAATTGCTCCTTGTATTTTTTAAATTTAGCTAACAGTTTCTATGTATACAGCCAGAAGTAAAAATGTTGCCCTTCGTTGTTGAATATGGGGCTCATTTTCAAAAAAGAAAAATATCTAAAATGTGACATAAAAGGGCAGATAGACATTTTTCTCACCAAACCATTCCGATTTGCTATTTTCAAAACTTATATTCTAGATGGTTATCTATGCAGTTAATTAGTAGTATGTCTAAATCTCAAGAAGGCACGTTAAATGCATGGTGTGGGCAGGACTAGAGCAGACTTATGACTTGGATGTTTTTCTGCTTCGAGAGTAGTCCAATTCAGACCACCTCTTAAACACCCTCACTTATGACCATTGATAACTTAGACCCTCAGAAATGCCACCACGATACTCAAAGAGTTTTTTTTATAGTATCTGGCTTTATGCATTCAGTCCTCACCGGGTCTCTCTTATAAATTTCTTATAGTTAGATATATATGTGGTTGTGCCATTAAGATTTTAAAATATTTTTAAAATTCTTAGCTTAAGTGGTCGAATTCTCAGGGATTAATAAGCCAACATGTTTCACCCGGAGGGTTTCCTCAAGGCTACTATCCCTTTATAAAACTTTTCGCTCACGTACCGACCACCACTGAACATATTTCTTGATTATATATATGCTGATTAAATAATTGGATGTTTTTCTGCCATAATCAAACATTTCTGCCATAATCAAACATTAAAAATTGTCCAGGGCACAATTTGGATGTCTGGGGATAGACATGTTTTAATAATGAATAAGTGCCAAAAAGGTACCCAAACTGACCAGATGACTACTGGAGGGATGTAAGCATTACTCCCACCCACTCCCAAAGATATGAATGAAACAGTACATACCTGCCTGTATGATAGCTTCAGATGCTATGGCCCGTCCCAGTAGAACAGCAAGCAGGTTCCTGCAGTAGCCTAGTCGGTGGTGTAGTCAACCATAGAGATGGGGACTCAGGCTATACTCCACTCTAATCACTATATTTGTGGTGGACTATGTGAGCCATCTAAAAATCAAGGTAGGAAAAGTGGAAGACCAAATTTTCTACAGGAAAAGGAACAATCCAAACACAAAAAGCTGTGGAACCTACAATGTTCTTGACTTTCCTTTTATTTCTTGCAAAAATCTTCAAAACACAAAACCTATCCACATTAATTTGCAATAATGTTTGACGGACCCGACAACTGTGTATTATCGCCATTCCTTAGGCTTTAGACTTTACATCGATTAGTTTCTTCAAGGTTCGAATCATTTGCTCCACATTTGCATATTTCATCAACCCATCACTCTGGGACCCTTGAAGAAGGCTTGTTTACCGAAACATGGCCCGTCAAACAGTCCCAGCTGACAAATCAAACAATATATAAAATGTTAACTGTTGAATATATTGCAAAAGAGTGGGGGCAATGAACACACTGCTGCAGTCTTTATAAATATGGAGAAGAAAAAGCCTCGGAAATGTTCAGTGGCTTAAAACAATTCAAGTGCAAATGTCACTATTCACATAATCATAAGGATAAAAAAAATCCACCAATCAGTAAAAACAAGCAGTTTTATAACAAGTCTCCCACAACCTTGCATATCAATCCTGCACATTGGAGTAGGCCCCTTTAATTTTCTCCCTGGAGGCATCAGGCTATGTATTAGTGGTTCAGCTGTCCTGAGGAAACGTTATCTTCAATGAATAACAAAGCTTGTGAGCTTTCACCCAAGCTGAGTTATACATTTTGAATAATAATGATATGCTTCGAATGCATTTGTGTGCTTTGCATCTCATTATTAAACATGCATTGCAGTACAACAAAATCTTGTTTTGAGGACAAATAACACTTCTTATTGCCAATTAACACACATAATTTGGAAAATAGCTTAGTTGTTGGTTTGTTCAGTGTTTTGCTATGCTGCCTGTAATTACTGGGGTATAAAATCAGGAGCAATAACAATACATTACCTAGACAGAAAATAGATAAGGTCAAGACACCGGCAATGCATTTATTACAAGGACAAAAGATGAACCAATACATTTAAAATGGGGCAGAAGACAGACCAGCACATTAACTCATAGGCAGAAGTCAAAATGAGTACCTATATAAAAGACAGATAAGCCTAGAGCAGTGTATCGCAAACTGTGTGCCTCCTGAGATTCTAGGTGTGCCGTGAGACATCAGGGGGGAGGAGATTTGCCGGTGCCAGCTGACTGCCTACAGGATATGCCTCTCGTGGCGAGTGGTACATGCTGTAGGCAGTCAGCCGATGCCAGTGCCTCTCCTTCTCTCCACGTTTCTTCCCTTCCAGCACCTCCCACTGGCGGCTCAGGGCCCTGTCTGGAGGGCCATCACGCATGCGCATGACATCATCACATCAACATCTATGCACTTCCGGATGTCTCAAGCCGTGGACACCACGTTTAGTGTGTCACGGCTTCACAAAGTTTGCGGGACACTAGCCTAGAGGGTGTTTCAGCAACATCAATGAAGGAAAGAGATTGAAAAGTATAGGATGATTAGGCCACCACATCCAATATCTCCATATAGGTGCTGGAGAAGTAGCATGCTTTGAGTGCTTTCCTAAACTTAGAATAAGAGGATTTAATTTTCACTTATCAAAGAAGGAAAGAAAGTTTATATACTGCATTACGAAAGGAAGAACTTTTAAGATGTTCTGTTGAAATAGTATTCAAGAGGTTTCGATAAGAGAGAAGAAAAAAATGGACCAATGAAGATGTATATTGGATTCATGCTGACTAGCGTTTCAGTTAGAAAGTTGGTCCCTGTAGAGAATAATATTGCTTTTGCAACTTGTATATGTGCGTTCATGGATTATTTTTAAAAATTGGCACTCGTGTTCGAAGTCATCTACCATGGGATTCCCTGTTTTTTATCGCAGGTTATGACAATCTATCTACAACTTAGAACTTTGTAGTCTGAAAGTGCAACACGACTGTCGGTGATGGATTTCTCAAAAGTGCACTGTGAGAATACGAGATCTTCTGCTTTTCCCATCATAGGAGTAACTCTGTGGAACAAATTAACTGGACCACAAAGAGCCCCAGCCGAATCTTACTATTCTTTTAGGAAGGTATTAAAAACTAAATGATTTGAAAAATTGTAAAACTTGATGGATTTTTCAACTGTTTGTATGCATCACTGAATGTACAGTGCTCTTCTTATGTAAGTGCCAAAAAGTGTCGCTCAGAACTTATGGCAGAGCGGTATATAAGAATAAAGTTTATTATTATTATTATTCAGAAATTCAAGAAATTGCTTAAGACTACACTTTTTGTAGAAGCATTGTGCTGAATGATGATTCTTGTTCACTCTGGCTCTGGATTGCTATATAATAGAGTGCTGTGGATAAATTGTTCTTATTGAATGATCTAAAACGTTTATTGATTGTATAAATTTTGTTTTTGTATGTTTTTAGTTATTTTATGAATGTTGCTACTTGTAAGCTGCCCAGTAATAGGTGATTGAGAAATTTGTTAAATAAATAAATATATGTAAACTCTAGTGTGAAGCTATAGATATTGCAATCTTATAGAATATCATCTAATGCTCTTACATCCTTAACTGCCAATTTTGGCACCTCTGCAACACCTAAATTGTGCGTAAGTGTTGGAGCCAAATTATAGAATTGCCTTTTTGTGTGTAAGAAGTAGGACTGGAATCCAGTGTTCAGAGATGAGTAAAGGAGTGACATGATCACATTTAGAAGAAGTATGAAGCAGTGTAATGTCAGAGTTCTATATAGCCAGTGTTAATCCATAATAAAAATATCTCCATAATGTAATTGATTAATAACTGGGGAGTGTAGTAGGGTCCTCAGAGTGTCTTTCCCTAGACTCAAACATGCATTGTTCCATTGACATACCTTAGGAACACAATAAAAATAATGAGCCCACTTTGGTGGCCAGTCCTTTCTTCTATCAGTGGGTGCCATTTTGTTGCTGGACTAGAAGAGGACCACTCCTATCCTGTCTTACTAGCCCACCTACATGATTCCCAAGTAAGCCCCAGAGGTCCTCATGGGTAATATTCAACTTGATTTTTAAGGGAAGAACTTTTAGAAGGGGTTGCTATATTTAACCTTGGAGTTTAGGGGAGGTATTTTGGAGGGATCACTTTTATGCTGTCTGCCACTACTTATAATGTGGTGCCCTATGGTAAGAATTTGCCTTTTGCAGTAAATGCAGGGTAAATGCTGATTACATAAGTTGTCAATCATCTGCTAAGAACTATTTGTAGAATCATTCCCAGTGGTGACTTAGGCACCAGTAGGTATCATAATATTAGAAGCTTGATTTTTTTAGGCCAGGGTTTTTTTGGCCTAATTTACCAGTGCCTAACATTAACGCCTACTGGTGCCTAAAGCAATCCACACACAAACTCTTCCCCCAACCACAACTCATTTTTGGGTAGGTTCAGGTAGGCTCTGGTAGATGTCTTGGTGTATAAGCCTATATGGCACTGTCATCATGTGACTTGGCTGAGTGGTATAGCTGTCACATATCCACAACCCCAGGTTCCATAGTTCTCTCCTGGTCCTCCCTGGACTCCTCATCTCTCCAGGCTACTCCTGAGTCCCTCCTGACCCTCCATTAGCCCTCCAGGTCTTCAGTAGCATCTGGTGCCATTATCAGTCCCTCCGCCAGTTGCCATTGTCCCAGCCAGTCCCTCCACCAGACCGCTCCTCAGTCCTTTGACCAATGCTCCCAAGGTCCTTGGACCCTCCCAGTTTCTCCATCACTTGGTCATCTTATCTGGCACACATGCACTGAGGGCTCTCCCAGTCCATCACCAACTGTGATGATAAAATCTCAGACGCTCATAGAATTTCTATGAGCATTTGAAACTGTTACCGCCACAGTTGGCGATAACAAATGCTAATGTGGCTTCATAAAAGGTGTGTATTTGTGTGTTAAATTATGGAATTCTATTCCTTTAGAATTATGACAATCACAAAACAGTCAAAAACAAGTTTTTATTGGTATTTTTAAATAGGTATAGGTGAAGGTTTTCAGGTAGAGAATAATCTTAATATTATATGAGGTTATTTTTTCATTGTATCTGACCTCAAGCTCTATAGGGTAATGTGAGTAATCAAATGATTTTAAAGTAAATTGTTTTGGCTGATGTTGTCTAATCATTCCATCAAAAATTACAAAGATTAGGGTACATTTGATGACATTACAGGGAAATACTTTTAAAACCAATAGGAGGAAATATTTTTTCACTCAGAGAATAGTTAAGCTCTAGAACGCATTGCCAGAGGTTGTGGTAAGAGCAGATAGCATAGCTGGTTTTAAGAAAGGCTTGGACAATTTTCTTGAGGAAATCTCCATAGTCTGTTATTGAGAAAGACATGGGAGAAGCCACTGCTTGCATGGAATCTTGCTACTCTTTGGGATTCTAGAATCTTACTTTTTGGGGATTCTGCATGGAATGTTGCTACTATTTAGGGTTCTGGAATCTTGCTTACTCTGAGATAATGGAATGTTGCTACTTTTTGTGTTTTGGCCAGGTACTAGTGACCTGGATTGGCCACCGTGAGAACGGGCTATTGGGCATGATGGACCTTTTGGTCTGACCCAGTAAGGCAATTCTTATATTCTTATGATCTAGATCAGTGGTTCTCAGCCTAGTCCTAAGGGCAAACCTAGGCAATAAGGTTTACAGAATACTCATAATAAATATGTATGAGATAGATTTGCATACATTGGAGTTAGTGCATGCATATTCATTGTGGTTATCCTAAAAAACCTGACTGGCTGGATGTATCCTAAAGACTGGGATGATAATCTCTGAACTATATTATGACTGTTAGCTGCTGTGAATTCAGTTTGTTGGGAAAAAGTGGGTTTTAAATATTTGATTAAAGACTTTTATATTTATCTGAAGTTACCCTGGTGCAATAGAGACATGGATGTGTGTGTTGACAGCATATGAACAGATGGTAAACGAAAAAGGAACTGTTGCACATGTTTGGCCAAGCTGTTAGTTTTGAACAATCTGGTAGCTATTTGGACCTACTCCCTGGAAAATTTATATCGTTATAAAATTGCTTCAATGTGCTATATGAGATATGCGTATTTGGACATTCCATGCTGGACCACCAAATGATCCCCTTCCCTCCCTCTCCCCTATATGGAACCTAGAAGTTTGAACAGGAAAAAGTCTGGTATGAAGCAGAGATAAGAATTCTATACCCTGTAACGCTCATTCAATTTATTAACGTGTTTTAAAAATGGCAAAGACCCTGCTACTAAAGAACATAACGCCCTTAGCTCACAATTAGCGTTCAAAAACATTCTACCTCATAAATGGGTCCGTTTACAAAGGCACGCTAATGAATTTTATGTATTCTAACAATTAGCATGCACTAAGGGGGATGATTCATTAATAGGAATATAATGGTTGTCTTAGTATTTAGCACATGCTAATCGCTAGTGTATGCGAAATCAGATCAGATGATCCCAAATGCTGTGCATACCTATAAGCTGCTTGGCACTTAACATACACTAATCCATTAGTGTGCGCTAAATCCATTAGCACACCTTAGTGAAAGTACCCCAAAGTGTTTTCCGGTATTTTACCTGATTTCTTGCACTAAATCATTTGCTATTTAATTTTTAAGAATTTTTGTCTGAGGAGGGTGTGGCATGTGTGGACTGTAAACATGAAGACTTTAAATAAAAATGCTAACTGCTTAATGCAGAATTAATTCATGAGCAATTAGCACCTTCTAAACAGGAACTGCTAAGGCCCAGATTCTCTATATGACGCCAGTATTGGCAGCTGCCAATTGTGTGTCAATCACATGAAGGCGCCCTATGTAGAATCATGCCTCTGGGAAAGATGGATGCTAGAAATTTAGCTATCACTTCCAAACTTACTTGTGAAACACACTAACCCCCTCCAAAAAAGACTGATGTTAGACCCAAAAATTCATACACTTAATTAAAATTGAATATATTTAATGAAATAGGATCTCAAGCGCTCGCAGTAACAAGCAAACAGAACTAGTCTTGGCTTGTGACTATTTTGTGAGCTATCATCGGTCCTTATATCTTTTTCATTCAATTTAAAGTGCATGACCTATTTAGTACCATTGCTTAAATTGGATTTTTTCTTATTTCAATTTTATAATGTGAATATGATAATACTTAGCTCAGGTGTATATTTTCATACCCGACTCTCTGACCAACGGAAGATCTCCATTTCGCTCTCACTTAAGGGAGTTTCATCAGGACCAGAGTGGTAAGTAAATCAATACTGTTCCACTCGCCCTTTATGAAGCATTATAATATCAACTTTCTCAAAAACTCCTAGGAGAATTTTCCGATGCAGTTTTCAAAGCATCTTACATCACTTCCGGACTTATTCTGCTGGAAGGATCGGTCGCAAAACAGTCACCCAGGATCACACATCAACAGTCACCCAAAACACAAGTCCCCAATCTCCATCGTCCAATATACAAGCCGCCCAATTGCCACCAAAATCAAGTTACTCCATCAGACCTCCATGAATACAGGACCCTCCAACAGACACTCCCAACACAAGACACCTTAAACACATGACCCTCCATCAGACCCTTACCCCCACCTATAGAACTCTTTCCCTACACTTGGAACCTCCTGGCATTCCTTAGTGGTCTAAGGGTTCTTTGGATAGAACTGATCCCTAGTCGCTCCTGCTCTTAACAGTGCTCCTAGTGGTTTTCTTGTGATATTTCTCCCCAAATCAAATTGTAACTCAAGTAAAGTCAATTAATGCACAATAAAAGACTGAAACAAAGGAAGTTTAAAAAAGGATTTTTCCCCCCATACATATTGCTACTATATATACTCTTTGTGCCATAGAGCTTACAATTTAGTGCAGCCCAGATAAAACAAATGAGAAACTTGAAGACCAAGGACATATTTAGCAAAAATCTCTGAAAGAGTGAAAACATGATTGCCAAATACTGCCATTGTAAGGAAAGAAATTAAGAAGGAACAAGGCGGCAAAAATGACATGTCATGCCAATATTAAATTGCAAAAGGTTTTTTTCTATATGCAATATGCAATAATAAATTGCTTGCAGTCGATAATTAGTGCTTGCCAAACATATGGGAGAATCTGATTTTCTATTAAAGCATCTGATTTTGCATACTTGGACTGCGTATAATTTGGTTTGACAAACAGTCCTCCTAGCATTCTTTCTTTCTCTTAATTTCTGTCTCCCGCTCCTTCTTTGTTTTATCATGACTGAATTAACTGTAGTTATTCATGTGGAAGAAATTACATTTCATGGTGTATAACAACACATCATATTTAATTGAGGAACATAAACTGGTTTGTGTATTCTACTACAGCCCATTAGGGGAAGAAAAGTATATTATGTGGGCAGAAGCTCTGATACTCTGCTTATTATAAATGGAATAAATGGATTCATATCATATCTAATAAACAACATGAATATGAAACGATACTAGATGGAAATACACGGTTTTTAAGGAAATATAGAAGGAATCATTGAGGTAAAGGCCTTCTTTACTAAGCCACGGCAGAGGTTCCTACTGTGGCCCAGAGCGCCAAATGCGCCGATGCTCACAGGAATTCTGAGCGTCAGAGCAGCATCGGCGCATTTAGCGCTCTATGCCGCGGTAGAAACCTCTACTGTGGCTTAGTAAAAGGGGAGGAATGGAAATGAATAAAAATTAAAGTTTATAAATGATCTATTTCCAAATACAAGAAAGCAAAATATGTTGGTGCAGTGGAATAGGAACAAGTTTAGGGGGTTCTAGCTACAGTTTTGAGGACTGGGACGGACTGCTTTGTTATTAGCCTGCATTTTAATTCTTGGTGTTTGCTGTCCTATTTTTTTTAAGGTGTTATCTTCATGTTTCTGTATTTTGGAATGTTTAAACTGCCTTGAGCTGATATCAGAATTGGCTTTATAGCAAGTATATATACAGTAGGTTAGAAAAACAAAAAAGTGCTTGCTTCGACCAAGGCATTACATGAGTGATTAAGGGAAACATCCAACTTCTTTTCTTAGGCTTCCACAGCTGCCGTCATGCTTGTGGCAGTTTTCTGGGCCTTGCTGTGTCTGGTCAGGTAGAACCAACATTTCAGCCATCATGCGGTGCCTTTCTTCAGGGTATGCTATGAAGTTTGCAGTTTTCATGTTTGCTAAAACTGTGGCGCTACCTGACTAGACCAGGATTTTCTTGGCCTAGATGAGAATTCCTAAGGTAGGTGCCTAGCATTTTCTAAGGCAGTGTTCTTCAACCACCGGTCCATGGACCAGTGCCGGTCCACAGAAATTTCCTGCCGGTCCACAGGGCCAGCACGTGCATCAAGCCCAAAACAGTGTTCTTCAACCGTCGGTCCATGGTGCGATCGATGCGGCGTTATCTTCGAGCCAGCTCCCTATTCCTAACTGATTCAGTGCACAAACCCATGGGCAGTGGCTCCTACGGGCATCCTGCGCCTGAACCGGAAGCCTTCTCTCTGACGTTGCAACGACAGAGGGAAGGCTTCCAGATGAGGCACGGGATGTGCAAGGTGCAATTAGTACTATTATGAGGGTGGGGTCTGGGGTGGAGAATGGGTAGAGATGGGCGGGGTCTGGCCCACGACTTAGCCCAGTGTTCTTCAACCGCCGGTCCACGGACCAATGCAGGTCCACAGAAAATTTTTTTATTTCTGCCGGTCCATAGGTATAAAAAGGTTGAAAAACACTGATCTAAGGGAAACCGTGCCCAAAATCCATCTTGCCTCTACTCCAAACCACCCCTACTTGCCAGTATTCACCTCAAAATGGTAGGTGCTTATCAAGCTAGGTTGAGTAATTTTTTTATGTTTTAAAATTGGTTTTTAATGGAGTTTCCAATATCAACCAAGATTAATCCAAGTAAAAAAATTAAGTTAGGCACTTAGATCAGCTAAGCCAGAGGTCTCAAAATCCCTCCTTGAGGGCCACAATCCAGTCGGGTTTTCAGGATTTCCCCAATGAATATGCATGAGATCTATGTGCATGCACTGCTTTCAATGCATATTCATTGGGGAAATCCTGAAAACCCGACTGGATTGCGGCCCTCAAGGAGGGACTTTGAAATCCCTGAGCTAAGCACACCGATCTAGGTGTCTAACTTTAGGTATCCTTTATAGAATCAGGCTTTAGTGCCCAGGTAGCATTTAGGTATGTGTATAACTGCTAGTATTCTATAACTTATGTAAAACTTGGCATGTAAACATAGGTGCCAACTTAAAGAGTGAAGAATATTCTGCTAAGCAGTCATTGGGGATAATTTGGAACCATTTTTTTTCAAGTGTACCTGGGCTACTTCAGTGTATACCACAACATCTCGGTTGGGATATTCCAAATTAGAAGTTTTACCTGTGTCTTTTGAAGATAATTTTCTCTGAACCAAGCACTAATTTGTTTCTAGCTTGGTTAAGGTGGGGCCCATCCTTTCAGAATAGGCTGCTTCATCACAAAAATGTTATCCAGTTCCTAACAAAACAAAAGTTGTTTCCCTGCACCATAATCTCATCTACACATTGAAGTGCTGTCTACCTCTAAAGTGCTACAGCCCAACTCCCGTCCAAATCCCGCCCTCACCACTCCTCCTAAAACACCCCTTTTAGCTATGGTCGTACAGCAGCACTGAAAAGGCCTATGTCGTTTTTAGATACGTCTAAAACTCGGTTTGATTATCGGCACTTGGACAACTTGTCTTTCTGATCGTCCAAGTGCCGATTTAGGCCAGTTTATAAACACATTTCTGTTTTGATTATGAGCCCCATAGATAGATGAAAATTGTAAAAGCTGAGGATTAAGAATCAGTGGAGCTTGTTAATAAAGGTAGAGGTGGAACACAAAAATCAAATCCCTGCTATGTTTTGCCCATGGGGAGGAAAAAGACATACTTTTGGTGAAAAGCTGAAAGTCAGATAAAATATAAAGAATGAGACTACGGTATAAGATTCACTAAGAAAACAATAAAGCTTATTAAATGGGGAAAAAAAACATAGAACAATCCTTCTGCAATGTACTGTATACCTCTGTGTGATCTCAGACCCAGGACAATAAATGTATTTGATTTTGAGGAAATGCAGAGTACAGTACTTTTGTTTTCAAAGTATGAGGTAGTTCATTTTATGTTGCCAGGCACTTTCAGTTCCTAGCTGATACTATTTCTATGCTGAGTAATAAAATTACAGGAAAAAAACATCAAACAACACAATAGACCTTACACTATTTACTTTATGGTATTTTGCAGTAAATCAGGAATGGTTTGTTGTTCCCATGGGTCTCAAATCAACCAAAATCTTTTGGTGTCTTGAACAGTCTAACAAATATCAACTGAGTACCTCTGCTCAAGCTCCGCCCTTGACCCACCCCCCATAATATGAAATGCAATTTCTTCCATTCATTTTTCATATACACAAGCAAACAGAGCAGTCCATATTACATTCAGTGTGATCACTCTTGCAGCAATCCAATTCCCTCCTTATGTTGCTAATCTAGCAGGGAATTCCAAATGTTTTCAGGGTCTAGAGCGCAGGTGTCAAACTCAAGGCCTGCGGGCCGAATCCGGCCTGCCTGCTCATTTTTGCGGCCCATGGTCCGATGCCCCCAGTATTATCTTGTGGAAGGCTCCCTTCTCCTCACAGCTGCAGTGTGCACGAAGCCGCGCGCAGCAGCTCCTCGTGCTTCCCGTGCCTCATCCAGAAGCATTCCCTCTGATGTTGCGACATCAGAGAGAGGGCTTCTGATTCAGGCGCAGGATGCACGAGGAGCCGCTACACGGGGCGGGGTCTGGGGCAAAGATTGGGCAGGCCACGACTTAGCCTGTGTTTTGGATTTCGGCCCCTTAATGTGATTGAGTTTGACACCCCTGGTCTAGAGACTCCTCCATTGCACCAGAAATCACTGGGGTTGAACAAGGGACTTCATCCAAGCTTCTCCCAGCATCACTGTAGAGGGCCCACTATTAGCTGGAGACCTGAAGCACTGGTTGAAGAGGGGGTTCCTGGCACTGAGGGCCGAGTATTGCCTCAAGCTGGATACCCCTCCCTCTGCAAACTTTGCAGTGAGAGCTGTAATACTCATCACCCCAATCAGCAGTGTAATGGTCTTCTGGGTCAAGAGGGGACCCGTGACATATCCTCTTAGTCTTCCCCCATCGTATTACCATAACAGAAATTGGGTACGTTAAAACAGGAAAGTTTCCAGTGGTACAAAACTCCCTGTAGCAGCTTCTAATCCTTAGACACCATTTCGGATCTCTCCTCAAAACATTGGTATTTTGAGACACTTTTTTTAACCCCGGAGAGATAAACAGAAAAAGCAGGTTCAGATGATCATACATACTGTGTATTTACTGCAATTTGCAAAGTGAAAATATGCATATACTATTGCTTTGTAAATTGGTGCTGAACCTGTGAATATAAAGTAGGCAGTCTTTGTTCTAATATAGGCAGACTAAACTCTTTAAGTAAAGTCCAGTAAGTGCAAAACCTTTGCAGTGAATACATGGGTTATGCAAAGGGCACATTGTTACCAAATACAAACCACATTGTTACCAAATACAAATCACAAACCACATATTAAAGTCACCACCGGGCACCCTATGATCACCACTCCCTCCTGATCCCTCACCCTTCAAAAGTCAGATTCTACTCCCCCCCTATCCAACCTTCAACCTAGGTAATATCCCTGCCCCAACTCTAAAATCCACCCTGGCTCAAAACCCCACCTTGACACATAACTCCCTCCCTTCTCCCCGACCTCACAGGAACCTACCTGGGGATCAGTATTTGTAGTCCTGTGGGTCCTGGGTGGCAGCGAGCCCCCTTTGCTGCTACCCAAGTCAGTGCCAGGATACAAAATGACATCAATGATCCCTAATGGTAGACTCAAGGTGCTTCCACTAGGGGTTATCCTTCCATTTTACTGTAATTTCCAGTTCTGATAAAGAAGTAGCAGAAGTAGATCACTACCACCCTGAACCCACAGGACCTCCAGTGCAGACTCCCGAGTAGATCGTGGGGGAAGGAAGGCAGATTGTAGATGAAGGACTCTCAGGGTGGGGTTCATATGCTGAGGGCAGGATTTATGTGTCTGGTAGTAAAGGTTTCATTGCTTGGGGGGGGGGAGGGAGTTATGAGGGTTGTATTGTGGGTTGGGTGGGAGTTCTGACTTGGGGGATAGATCAGGAAATAAGTGCAACCTGGAATAGGGAGTTATAGTTCTCTTTTATCTTTATTTCTGGTGGTGTAATACATATACATCCAAGGGGGGGAGGATGGGGAGGGGTATATCTTTAGTGTGATTCCTTGATGAAAATGTTGGTTGAGTGGGGTGTTTTTTATTGTTGTATTGATACTGACTGATTATAAGTGCTTATTTGTTTATTATTATTGATGTGTTATTGTATTGCACTTTTTGACAGCTGTGATAAATCAATAAAGATTTTTTTTTTAAAAAAGGCCAAGTGCACCACTCCACTGCTTTATTTTTTTTTTACAGAGATACTACTGGACTGAATAACACCGATGTTATTTTTATGGTGTCTAAAAATGCTTTTGCTTTTTTGCAATTTTGTATTTTCCCGGATATGTGATATCATTGTGTTTTTTTACCTTTTTGACATGATGATGTCATGATGTTTTTTGGACGCTAAGGATCAGGTGTGGACAGATTGCTGGATTAAAATGCGGCAGAATCTGTATGTTGGTGAGTCGTTTTTACTGGGCTTTCTGCTTGAGTTTGTCATTTTTGACCGGATGAAGAACTGTGCCTTTCCCTTGAAATAGCTTCTGCCACTTTCGGACTTGGGACTTTTCTCACCTGTTGCATTTGAAATTATTTTGCACGTAACCCTTATGGATATGTCTTATTCACCGGATCCTCAGCGGCACCACTTAGAATTCAATAAAATCTCATTGCTCTAAGTTTTACGTGTCAGCTCGTCATTGGGTCCTTTTCACTTTTATATTTTTATATATAGTTACTTGTTTTCTATTCGCTTTTGTGTATATTAAACTATTTTATTTATTTAAGCATATATTTAGCTTAATCATGTGGTCTCTGGCTAAGGATTTTCACACCAACATGTTTTGCTTTCTGAGCTTTGTCAAGGCGTAACCCCTAACTATTATACCGCCAGAAGCTGTGACCACTGTGTCCTCAGGTTAAGCCTTGACAAAGCTCAGAAAGAGAAACATGTTGGTGTGAAAATTCCTAGCCAGAGACCACATGATTAAGCTAAGTAAATGCTTAAATAAATAAAATAGTTTAACTTTCAAAATCCTATATGGTATCCTCCCTCCCTTTATCCCTCTTTCTTGGAATTCCTCAAACCCTAATACCACCAGATCCTCCCACAAATTAAAACTATCCTTCCCCTCGCTAAAAGGCATTTCCCACACAGGAAAGCTAGGGACCTCCCTCCACTTCAAAATCACTGAGCTCTGGAACAACCTTACCTCCCCTCTTCGGAACTTGAGCTCTCTCCATGTTTTCCGCAAACATCTGAAAACCTGGCTTTTCTCAAAAAATGTAAGTCTCCCTCCAACTTAGGAATCAAGGAAACTCTTATATCTTGGCATCCCAAGTCCTCTAAATTTTCTTCACACTTCTACCTCTAACCCTCTGTTGTAGTTCCTTCCTATTTCTCCTACTGTAAACCGCGTCGAGCTCTACGAACGTGGAAATGATGCGGTATACAAACCTAAGGATTAGATTAGATACACAAAAGCGAATAGAAAACAAGTAACTATATATAAAAATATAAAAGTGAAAAGGGCCCGATGACGAGCTGACATATAAAACTTAGAACAATGAGATTTTATTGAGCTCTAAGTGGTGCCACTGAGGATCCGGTGAATAAAACATATCCATAAGGGTTGCGTGCAAAATAGTGGAAAAGCTTACTATGTTGATGACCAGCTGTAAGAATTAAGCACCCTTAAATTCATTGCATTGTGCAGATTATATGATGCATTTGAAATTATGTCAGGCAATGCCATTTAGAAACCGGTCTGGATTAGAGTATTTCAAGAGCTCCCAAAGTACAGCTATGAAGATAAGTTTATTGCTACTCTTATAAGTATATGTTTTTTTAAGTGGAGGTTTTTCTGAGACCTGCGAATATGCTGTATCCCCTACACAGGACTGTTGGACTGAGTTGTTGGGATTAAGGGCTCCTTTTACTAAGGTGCGCTAGCGGTTTTAGCGCACGCTTAATGCACGCTACAATGCCACGCGCGCTAAATGCTAACGCCCCCATAGAGCTTGCGTTAGTATTTTTCATTTAGCACGCGCTAATCTTTAGCGTGGGCTAAAAACACTAGCGCACCTTAGTGTTCCGAGGTCTTTTTTTCTCCACCTTTTTGCAAACTTTTGATATCTGGAGTGGCTGTTCTTTCTCTATAGCTGTATGGTGTTGTTTTCTATAGGTTCCTTTTACAAAGGCACGCTCGCACTAGCTGCTACCACCTCCTTATAAGCAGGTGGTCATTTTTTGGCTAGTGCAAGCTAATCTTGTGCGTGCGCTAAAAACACTAGTGCACCTTAGTAAAAGGAGCCCTATGTCTGTTTTTCCATTGCTGATTTTAGGATTCAAGTTCTGTGGTTTGGGCTTTGTTATCAGTAGATGTAAAATCTATGTGAGCTGCATAACACAGTTTAGCAAAAGACTCCCTTAGTTACCAGAGCGCATTGTATTGCGTAAGAATAAAAACCTGTTTAACCCAAATGATAATTATCAGTGTTCTTTAGTGAATTTACTCATTTGAAAGCAGTTTTTAGAACTAATTGCATAGGTAAATATCAATTTAACCAGGTAACTTGTTTTCAAACATGGCATTGTACAAAACGGTTTTAATATATATTATCAAAGTAATTACAAAAAATAGAGAATTACAGTATCTTACTAAAATTGTAATTGGAATGATCACACCTTGAGTATTGTGTGCAGTTTTGGTCAGCAAATCTCAAAGCAAGATATAGCAGAACTAGAAAAACTAGAGGTGAGGGGGGTCCAAAAATGAAACAGGATTAGAACTGCTTAGAAAAGAGACGACTGAGAGGGGATAAGACAAGCTTATAAGATCATGAGTGATATAGAATAAGTAGGGTTGCCTTTTGGCTCCAGGAAAAGGAGGACGGATTGAGACATCCAGGTTTTACTTCCAGTGAAAGCAATGGAAGCAAAACCCAGATATCTCAATCTATCTTTCTTTTTCTGGAGTCATATGGTAACCCTAAGAATAGGTGAATAGTTAATATGGTTATCTATCATTTCAAATAAAGTAGGTCTCAGACACAAGTAACTGGCAGCAAATTTAAACAAATTTTAAAAAAAGTATTTTATACAGTCAGCACACATTTAAACTGGAATTTATTGCCAAAGGATGTGGTCAAGATTAATAATGTAGTTGGGCTTAAGAAAGATTTGGACAGGATTCTGGAGGTCAGAGCCATTAATAATTCTCTGCTGGGATTCTAGTGCTGAGCTGGCGCAAAAAACAGAAGAGTTTACCAGAAAGAAGTGTATTAGCGCTGATCCTTTCTAATGATTAAGCAACTGATTCATCAGAACCCATGCCATTTTTTAAAAAAAAAAGTTGTGCTAGTGACTGACTGATTACTATGTTATCAATCAACTTCAACCAAACCTAAACAGGACACTGGGCAACATCGAGATGCAAATAATTACACATCAAGTGAGATGGCATGCAAGTGAGTCATTGCAAAAGTCCAGTATACCTTGGAGTGACTCTGGACCACACACTCTCCTTCAAGATCCAAATAATGCATTTAAGAATTAAAACCAGCATCCTAATTGATATCATCTGTAGGCCTGCAAACTCAAAATGAAGAGTGTAGCCAGCTAGGATCAGAGCTGCTGTGCTTCCTTTAAATTACTCCAAGGTGGAGTGCTAGGGATGTGCATTCATTATCACACATGTTACTCATTAGTACGCTTTAAAATATTTTGGGGTGTATTAGGATTAGGATGCATTAAACATTTCTAACTTGGGTTAAAAGTGTTGTATGTATTAAAATGCATGTGTGAAGCACTTTAAAAACAAATCCCAAAACTGGGAAAACAAAGCCCAATAAACTGAAGACTTTTACCCTGGGTATATCCTAACTAAGTATGCTTGTTCCGTAGAGGAACACTTTGCTAACACAATAAGTATTGACCCAATTGAATGACAGCTGGTGAGTTATTATATACTGTCTTAAAATGATTCATCTCAACATCTTGTATATAGCATGGCCAGATATTCGAAGAGATGTGAGCAGCATCTCAAGTTGGTACTTTATCCACTCAACTCTCCAGTTTCTCAGATACCAACTTAAGGGAGAAGTTATCAACACGGGCTACCATTAAGATGGGTTATTTTACCACTAACTCCTACTATTTTAGTACAGGCCCTATTATATGCAGAGAGACTTATGTACGTGAATAATCTAGGTTAATCTAATCTAATCTAATGCTTGGCTTTATATACCGAGACATCAGTCCAAGAAAGCTCGACTCGGTTTACAATAATTAACAAATAAAAACCATAAAGAATAAGACCAAGGGCTCCTTTTACAAAGGTGCGTTAGGGCCTGAACGCGCGGAATAGCGCACGCTAAATTGCCGTGCGCGCTAGCCGCTACCAACTCCTCTTGAGCAGGCGATAGTTTTTCAGGTAGCGTGAGCTATAACACGCGCTAATCCGGTGCGTGCGCTAAAAACGTAAAAGGAGCCCTAAATTTCGGAAGATTAATTTTCAAAGTGTTTAGCAAATAAAATGGTTCTTAAAGATTTACGAAAAAGTTGGAGTGAACTGGAACTCCTTAAAAGGAGTAGAAGATCATTCCAAAGTTGAGAGAGCCTAAAAATCAGAGATTGAGTAAAAATCTTGAATCCTTTTATCCCTTTCTTGTAAGGAAGAGATCATTTAAATTGTTGATTACCTCTTGCAAAGGAAAATCTGTAAACGTTCCAAGATAAAGGAAGAAGAGGAGGACAAGCACATTTGAATTGAACTCTAAAATAAACCGGGAGCCAATGGAGACTCTGGAGCAACGGAGTCACGTGGTCAAATTTACATTTCCCAGAAATCAATTTTGCGGCAGTGTTTTGAATCAGTTGCAATCTATTACTGAGGTAGATAACATTACAGTAATCGAGACGAGATAATATAATTGACTAAACTACTATGGAAAAATGTCGATGATGAAACAGTAAAATAATCCATTTTAATGGTAGCCCATGTTGATAATTTCCCCCTTTAGACTGTAAGCCCTTTAGGAAGAGCGAAATACATTCCTTGCATGAATACAACTCATCTTGAGCTATTATTTCTTAAGGTGAGTGCTAAATTAAAATCTGTGGCTTCCCATAAGAAGATGTGACATATTTGACAGAGATTTTGTTGCTGGGATTAGCATAGGTTGAGGCGCTATCAGTCAAGGCAGTAGAAGTGCAATCCACCTTGAATCACCTTTTTATCAAGATCCAACACAGGAAAATGGGGATACTCTACCAGACCAGAGACCTATGATTGTGAAGAAAAGCCTAAACACCTCTGGTCTGCCCATTGCTAAATGCTGGCCCTGCAGGAATTTGTTGAGGACAAACTGTTTTGAAATCCTGCCTTTAAGACCTGGCTGTGTATAGAGTTGGAAGTTTTGGTCAGTTGGAAGAGACTTTGGGGTTCTGTTTTTTTTTAATGATATGTTTGCACTATATTATGAAGTTATGAAATTTTGTACATCTCATTGGGAAGCTTATGCCAACAAACATTGCTAAATTAGAGAGATTAATAAATGATAAAATATATAAACATATGATTGTCCAAATATGCTCATCAGTGAAACTGCATCAGTGGTGCAGGAGTGACTGGGCCCTTCTGCACCATAGAAAGCTCATGAGACACACAATGAGGGTAAGAAGATTTGTATGGGCTGGACGGGATGAGGAAAGGGCCCATAAAGAATTTTTAAAATTGTATTCATAAAAGGAGTCTACATTTTTCACAAGAAAGGAAACAAAAAAACATTGAAATGGATGGAATCTTTTACTAAAATGAAGTTAACACAGCTTAAAACAGCATTTTCCTGCATGTTTCCTTTCCTTTGTAGGGCATTTTCAATGTTTTTTTACTCATTTAGGCCCAGATTCTCTAACTAGTGCCCAAACACAGTAAAAAAAAAACAAAAAAACATCATTGAAACAATGTTTTTAACTGTGTTTCAAGGCACCTAAAATATTGGCGCCGGAATTGGGTTTCCATAGGCACTATAGGCCACCTAATGCCACTGTGGGTGTGGCTAATGCCAAAAGTGGTGTTAGGCAGCCTAAAGCGCCTATGGAGGCTCGATTCACATCATAGGTGGGTGCCGGAAATATAGGCCAAGAAAACCCTGGCCTACATTTCCAGTGCCTACCTTTGCCAGAGGCGCAATTCTGTATCCAGTGCTTTTAAGGTAGCCACCAAAGAGAATCCGGACCTTATTGTCATTAGCATGTGGTACCAGCTTGGAATTAATGAGTGAACATTTTCCACCTCCTATTTAGGAGGTGCTAGCTAGCAATTCTCTACTATATAGTTCGCCTAAAGTTAGGCACCTACATCGGTGCGCCTAGCCGATCTAGGCGCCTATCTTCATTGATTAATAGGCTTAATTGATACCAACAATGAAGTACATCCACAACTTTGGTCTATGAAGAGGACCCAACACGGTCTGTGTTTTGACCTGAGTGGTCTTCTAAGTCTCTTCAAAAACTGTAATCTAGTGACCTACGCCCTGTGCGGGTGAATAGATTCCTCAAGAGTGTGACTATGAGAGGCTAATCGGGACCCCTGAAGAAGACTACTCAGGTCGAAATACGGACCACGTTGGGTCCTCTTCTTAGACCAAACTTGTGGATGAACGTCATTGTTTTATAATTGTGAACCATTTTCTTGCTCTAATAAAGCCGACATCACGGCATCAGACTCCATAGTCATTTTGTTTTGGACTTCTATGCACCTGTGGATTACAAGGGTCAATCCTTTGGTTGCATTTACTTTCTTTTACATTAAGTCTTTTTGACTGAGTAAACAATATTTTACCCTATATATACACCAGTGAATACTATGGGCTCCTTTTACTAAGCTGCGATAGCGTTTTTAGCACGCGCTGAATTGCCGTCCGCGCTAAACCCGTGCTACATGGCTAGAACTAATGCCAGCTCAATGCTGGCATTAGTGTCTAGCACGCTAAGCGTGCGCTAAAACCGCTATCGCAGCTTAGTAAAAGAAGCCCTATGTTTACTCTCTATATACACCCATCCTACATATTTATACCATATATCGTATATTGTGCTCACAATTGTTATGGAAATGGGGAAGCACCCTATTTACATCCACAATTTGAGCCAATTAGCACTAATAATTGCACGATAATAATCAATTATTGGTGCTAATTAGAATTAATTAAAATTTTGTGTGTGGAATTGTGGATCTAAAATGGGCACGATTGATTGACTGAATGGGTGAATTGATTGAATTTGTGCTCTATCCCTATTATAACAGGGACGATTAATGATGTCTTGACATGTCTATGTTATATGTGATAATCGGAGGGAAACAAGATTTTATGTATGTGATATGGAAACCGCATAGTTGTATGCGGTATATACATTTTTAAATAAATAAAGTTTCAATTAGTGTAAATCCTCATGCACAAAATTGGACGTGGATCCACGCACCAAAACCTATTTTATAGAGGGTGCCCAATTTTGAATGCCATTTATAGAATAGTGCTTAGCATTCATTTTTAACAGTGTCCAGAATTTGACCCGCTTTCCCCTCTCTCTCCCCAAGAACGGTCTCACCTACCCCTACCTTTACCCCCCTTACTTCTTCCCACCACCCCCTACCTTTATCCCCCCCTCCTTAGTCCACCTGAATCTCACGGAACTGTGATACATATAAACTATTATCTTTATAATATCGTAATTTTTCATTGTTATTTTCTAAAACATGCGGCTTATTCCACACAGGTCCTCTCGGACATTACCTACCAAAATGTACATCCTATACTCTTGCTAAGCAAATTGTATTTCTATATTCTTGCTTTCTTAAAGTTCTATGCTATCTGTATTTCCTATGTATATCTGCATATTGTGTTTCGCTGAATGTCCAGCTCTCTTGATTGTAAACCACCTAGAAGTCGCAAGATTGTGGCGGTATAGAAGAATAAAGTTATTATTATTATTATGATGTTATTTAGAGAGTTGAGACCTGTAGTATGAGGCCTCCTTAATTAATCCATTTATTGCGGGTCATGGTGGTCATGCGGGTCATAGGAATTCTATAAGCATTGGAGCTTATAGGCCTGCAGTAAAAAAACAAACAAATGTGGCTTCATAAAAAGGGGGAGGGGAGGGATAAAATTTTGGTTGACAAAGCAAAACAGAATGTGAAATATTGTTTTGTGTGCTATTTTATTTCAAATGAAAACACTTTCCTAATGGAGACAATAGGAATATGTACAGAAGAAAAAAAGAAAAAAAAAATCTGGGTTTTTTTTCTTTTTCCAGAAAATTTGGCCAATTTACCCCAAATTTGGTTCATTTCACATTAGAACTTCTTAATGTGTGGAAATTGAGTCTAAGTATGTTATTAATTCATAGGTGCATTAAACCAATTTTGTGCACTTATTTTAAATGCACCTTAATGAAGCAAATACAAGCTAATGAATGCATATCCCTGAGTCACTGAGGTGCTAGAAGCATTAACCTGGTTGTTCATATCCATCACCTTATTATGTGCTCGTTAGTTTAGATGCATTAACTGGGTTTATGAAATGATTTGCCTACAGCACTGCACAACAGGTGTAGCATGACATAGACAATTTACATAACAATAGAACAAAATGAATAAATGTCAGTCTAAGGCACAGCTAGAATAGTAAGGTAAACGTCAAAGCAGGCAAATTCAAAAGACTTCCACACTTTTATTTTTTTTAAACACTGTTTATTAAATATCTCAAAAGCAAATTGCAATGCTTTTCCACCTATTTCTATTTATTCAATTTTCTTTACTGTTCTCCCAGGGGAGCTCAGAATGGTTTACCTGAATTCATTCAGGTACTGAAGCATTTTTCCCTGTCTGTCCTGGTGGGCTCACAATCTATCTACTATATCTGGGGCAATGGGGGATTAAGGGCTAGATTCACTAGCCTGACTCTCCGTGCCCAATCCATGGCCGATCCGTGCAGGCCCGACCAATTCACGAAACAAAAAAATTAAAATGAGGGCGATCGGAGGAATGCCCCCCCCCCCTCCGCCCACACGGATTGCTAGTGTGGGATCCTGACGCATGCTCAGACCATCTGCTTTCCCTGTAGATCAGGGGTCTCAAAGTCCCTCCTTGAGGGCCGCAATCCGGTCGGGTTTTCACTGATTCCAATGCATATTCATTGGGGAAATCCTGAAAACCTGACTGGATTGCGGCCCTCAAGGAGGGACTTTGAGATCCCTGCTGTAGATGGTCTGCGCATGCGTTTGGTGCCCGTTTATGCTGGGCTGTTGTTGTTTTTTTTAGTGGCCTCGACTCTCCTGCTCTCCCAGGGAAGGGCGATCTCCGGCGGCAGCAGCCTCTTCCCCTTCGCCGATACAAGTTCACTGCCCCGGCGAGTCCCTGCTGTGAAGAGCCACAGCTCACAAGTTTTCATTATAGCAAGGGACTTTTAAAAGCAGGCAATTATTGACTCTCCTACTCTCTTCCGCCCTTCTCCGCAGTGCAGCCCAGCTTTAAAACCATAGGCTCGCACTGCGGGGAAGGGTGGGAGAGTCGGGGCCTGATAAACGGTATATCAAAAATAAAGAAAACTTGAAGAGCAAGGCTCGGCTGGAAGGGGTAGAGAACAGAGCAGCAGAGATGGGCTGCAGGGCTGGGATTTCAGGCTGAGGACAGTCAGAAAGGACATAAGCGACTGGTCCCCAGCAGTCGCTTCTTGTGTTGATCGGCCAGCCCAATCGGTTTCCAAGATTTCTTTAGTGAATCGTGTCCCTGCCTACTTTGCATGCCGTTCCCCTCATTTGCATGCACGGAGGTAAGTGAATCAGGACGGAGTAAAATTGGGCACAAAGGGGGTCGCAAACCGATCGGTACACGATCGGTTTGCTTAGTGAATCTAGCCCTAAGTGACTAGTTGCCCAGGGTCACAAGGAGCAGTGCAGGTTTGAACCCATAACCCCAGGGTGCTGAGGCTGTAGCCTTAACCACTGCGCCACACTCTCCCCACTCTCCCTGTTTTGCGACGGACTAGTCACTTGATATTGTACGACATTACCACTTCTCCCGCACCCAGTGTGGAAACTTTTTTTGAAGAACCCTCATATATTAAAACAGCAGAGTAAAATATTTATACAACATATATATGATACAATATTAGCACAATACAATGAAATTAAATATCTTAAATATCAGAAGAGACAGGCAGTTGGGAATATAGGGGCTGTTCTATTATAATTTACCTACTAAAATGTACATATTACATTTTCGCTCAGCAAATTGTATTTCTATACTATTGCCTCCTGAGGTCTCTGATCTCTGTATTTCCTCTGAATATCTACTTATTGTATTTTGCTGAATGTCCAGCACTCTTGATTGTAAACCACCTAGAAGTCGCAAGAAGAATAAAGTTATTATTATTATTATTATTAAAATGTGCAGGTAGTTAATACAGGAATGGGCAACTCAGTGCTCGAGGGCTGCAACCCATTCGGAGAATTTTCCCAATGAATATGCATGCACTGCCTCCATTGTCTGCAAATAGATTTCGTGCATATTCATTGGGAAAATCCCGAAAACCATATTGGGTTGCGGCCCTCGAGGACCAATTAGCCTAAGTATAAGGGGATGTATTTAGAGTCATACTAAAAATTGGCACTGAAAAGGACAGGGTTTAGCGCAATTCTATAAAATACCTTTGAAGTTATATACAGTTTATAGCAGTGCTTTCCAACCTTTTTACACCTATGGACTGGCAGAAATAAAAAAATTATTCTGTGGACCGGCATCGGTCCGTGGACCGGCGGTTGAAGAACACTGGGCTAAGTCATGGGCCAGACCCCGCCCATCACTACCCAATCTCCACCCCAGACCCCGCCCCCATAATAGTACTAATTGCACCTTGCACGTCCCGTGCCTCAGCTGGAAGCCTTTCCTCTGACGTTGCAACGTCAGAGAAAAGGCTTCCAGTTCAGGCGCAGGATGCCCGTAGGAGCCACTGCCCGTGGCTTTGTGCACCGAATCAGTGAGGAAGAGGGAGCTGGCTCGAAGATAACGCCGCATCGATCGCACCGTGGACCGGCGGTTGAAGAACACTGTTTTGGGCCTGATGCATGTGCTGGCCCTGTGGACCGGCAGGAAATTTCTGTGGACCGGTGGTTGAAGAACACTGGCTTATAGAATCGCGCTTAGCACCCATATGCCTGACTAACATTTAGGTGCACCAGTTCAGGCCAAGGAAAACCAGGTGTAAATCCCTGAGCCTAAGTTGTTCGCAGATCGGTGTATTCTAAAACAGTGCATCTAACTTTTAGAAATGCTCTTGATCCCCCCCATGTTCCTCCTCTGATCATGCCCCCTTTTGAGATCTGCGCACTAGAATTTACAGGCACCGCTTTAGAATATGCTTAAAAAGTTGTGTGTGCAAATTCTAATTACTGCCAATTATTACTTGTTAATTGCCAATTATTGGTGCTGCTTAGCTTGTTAAACAATTGAGTTGCATTCACAAACTGGCAATGCGCACAGATGTGCATATGCAACTTTGGTCATACTATACAAAATCAAGCACTGATTCTATAAAAAGTGCATTCGGTTAGGTGCCTAAATCAGTGAGCTTAGCCTAGTGATGTCTAGCTAAAATCCATGCCTCACCTAAATTAAATCAATTAGCTTAAATGGTGTGGTAATTGACCACAGAAAACAACAACATCCAACAAGAATGAAAAATGCCTTTAGAACTAGGACAAAAATACTTTATTTCAAAACAAGAGACCCAACACAGCCAGTGTTTCAGCTCTTGCCTGCCTCAGGGGTCTTTTCTCCTCACTACATGTCTGGCATATCTGAGAGTACACGTCGCTACTAGTTCAAGAAAAAGTTTCACTGCATTTGGAATAAATCATTTTGAAAAGAGAAAAGACCCCTGAGGCAGGCACGAGCCGAAACACTGGCCGTGTCGGGTCTCATATTTTGAAATAAAGTATTTTTGTCCCAGTTCTAAAGGTATTTTTCACTCTTGTTGGGTGTCGTTTTCTGCTGTATATTTAGACTCCCTTTCTCTGTATGCTGTAGTGGTAATTGACCACACCATTGAAGTCAATTGAATAATTAATAAATAAATTTTAAAAAACAGATATTCAATGTCAGTGCCCAGACATGGCCTGGCACTGAATATCTGGAAATAATGCGAACTGTTCTTATGCAGCTTTAAAAAAAAAAAAAAACAACAACAACATACACTGCTGCCAGCTGAATTTCATAACAACATAAGAATTGCCATACTGGGACAGACCAAAAGGTCCATTAAACTCAGTATCGTGTTTCCAACAGTGGTCAACACAGGTCACAAGTACCAGGCAAGATCCTAAACAGTGCAACAGGTTTTATTTTGCTTATCCTAGGAAAAAAGCAATGGATCTCCCCAAGCCATCTTAATTATGGACTTCTCTTTTAGGAAATTATCCAAACCGTTTTTAAACCCTGCTAAGCTAAGTGCTTTCACTACATTCTCTGGCAACAAATTCCAGAGTTTAATTACACATTGAGTGAAGAAATATTTTCTCTGCTTGGTTTTAATCTACTACTTAGTAGTTTCATCACATGCTCCCTAGTCCTAGTATTTTTGGAAAGAGTAAACAAGCGATTCACATTTACACTTTCCACTCCACTCAGTATTTTATAGACCTCTGCCTTATCTTCCCTATGACTGTGATTTCTTCAAATATTGCAATCAGAAAAAAAAAGTCTGAACCATGGGTCACTGAATTGTCAATTCTGAATTCCAAGCCTGTCTTCCCATTCTTCAGTTGCTGTGATTGAAAATACTGCATGTTTTTAGTACATTTTTTTAAACCTTTACAGCTGTAGCTATTGTTATTGGCTGAGGAACAAAATAAAAGGAAGTTAAATAAAACATTAAAATGTAAGAGAATGTAGACAGCTTTATCACCATGGTAAACCTTTTTTTAAAAAAAAAAAAAAAAAAACCAACAACCTACAGCTTCTTAAAAATATAAACATACTTTGTAATGCTGCTGTCAGCAGTAGATAGATGAAATCAGAGCAAATTCAACAGAGCTCAAAGTATGCAGTAAAGTAGCAATTAGATTACATCTAGAAGGGCTGTATTTTTAAATGACTGAAGGCATATTGACCTTCAGGGTACATATTGATCCAGCTGCAAACTAGAAGTCTTTAGCTTGATCAAAATGTAATATAATACTTACATTGTGCTGTATCACAGACCTCATTCAGGATAATTTGATATTGATCTGCAGGGTAATGGTACACAAATAGTTTTTTCAGCTGTGTGATTCTTATGAGAAATCATTGCATTGTCTTGAAACAAATTAGACTGTCTGCTAAAAGAAGAGGTGTAGCAGTTTTGGATTATTGTTTCTTACTCATGTTGACTTACAAATCTATTAATGTTACACAGAATGTTAGAATGCATAAGAATAGTCTTACTGGGTCAGACCAAAGGTCCATCTAGCCCAGTAGCCTGTCCTCATGGTGGCCAATCCAGGTCACTAGTACCTGGCAAAACCCCAAAAAGTAACAACATTCCATGCTACTGACCTCTCATCTCCCTTCCCTTCTCTCTCCCTCCCCTCCAATTGGACATCTTTCTTCCTTATCCTTCCCTCCCCCCAATTGGGTACAGCTTTTCTCTAATACCCCCCCCCCACGAATACCCTGCAAATCAAGAATTTCTCCTCCTTCCCTCTCCTTACGGTTCCATCAACTCTTCCACCGGCTCTCCGCGGTCCAATGGTACCTTGACAGGAATACTAGCAATGGATCAGCAAAAGCAAGTATGATTAAGTCATTATCCTCACATTTGCATGGAATCCATAACATGGTTATAATTTATGTTACGAAACAGTTTGCAAGACCAGATTGGTCAGTTATTGGCATCACACACTATTATTAATACAGAATGTAATGAAGCATTATTACTATTCAGATTTCCTATACAAATATCAACAGGAGATAGTCAACTGACTTTCAGGGAAATGTTTTAGCTACGAACAAAATTCATGTCTAATAGATTTACATTTTGTTAAACAGAGTGCAAATCCCATTTCAGATAAGAACATGAGAATCACACTGGGTCAGACCAATGGTCAATCTAGCCCAGTATCCCATTTCCACAGTGGCCAATCCAGGTCACATGTACCTGGCAGAAATCCAAGTAGTACAAACATTCTACGTTACGTTACTGAGCTCAGGGCAAGCGGCGGCTTCCCCCATATCTGTCTCAATAGCAGACTATGGACTTTTTCTCCAGGAACTTGTCAAAACCTTTTTTAAACCCATCTGCATTAACCACTGTTACCACATTCCATAGCAACGAGTGTCACATACTATCACATCCAAGTCCCACTCCTCTTTCATGCACAAAAGTTCTTCATTCCCTAAACTATACAGTTCCCTTGAGTTTTTGAAGCCCAAGAGCATGACCTTGCATTTTTTAACCTTAAATCTTAGCTGCCACATTTCAGACCATTCTTCAAGCTTCTCTGGATCCTTCCCCATGTTATTCACACCATCGCCGGTGTCTACTCTAATGCTGCAAAGAGTCAAATCATACCCGACAGCCCTTCAATATCATTTACAAAAATGTTTAAAAGAACAGGCCCAAGAACCGAACCTTGAGGCACACCACTGGTAATCAGGGCTACGGAGTTGGTAGATAAATCCTTAGTTTCTGGTACTCACCACTCCGACTCCAGGTACCCAAAATTGTCTACGACTCCTCAACTCCAACTCCGACTCCATAACCCTGGCTGTGGAGTCGGTAGATAAATCCTTCAACTCCGACTCCAATTCCTCAGTTTCTGGTACCCACGATTCTTACTCCGACTCCAGGTACCCAAAATTGACTCCGACTCTGACTCCTAGCCCTGCTGATAACATCCCTTTCCTCAGAGCGATCTCCATTGGCCACTACCCTCTGTTGCTTTCCACTCAACCAGTTCCTAGCTACATGGGACAAGAGCAGAGGGGGATTACTGCTGCCCCCTTCCTACTAAACCATCAGGGATGGCCCACTGGGTAAGTTCCAAGTTTCTTGGTAATCAGGGGTGCATTAGAAAAATGATCAGGGAGTGCTGAGTTTGGAGGGTTCAGATGGGGTGATAATGAGCTGGGTCAGACATGCCCATATATTCATTGTCAGTGTCTGGAGGATATGACCCAGCATTTAATATCATGGTTTAGCTTAGCTGGTGGCAGTTACCACTTAGCTGGCCACCACCACCTGAATGTTGACCCCAGTTAGTTTTTGGATTTGTCAAATATTTTTCTAAATTCAAAACATTGGAGGCTTATCGACCAGGTAGAACATTAAGGTCAGAGAATGGTAAGTTGGTATCACAAAGAAGAGGAATGAAGGCACATTGGGGCAAATTCTATAAGAAGCGCCCAATAGTTAGTCACCATTCAGTAAAATTGAGTGCTGTTTAATGAATCACGCTGAGCGGCACCTATTTTGAAGGTGCCCAATAAATAGACCATCTCTATGCACAACTAAAAGTTAGGTGCCTATGTGAGGGCTTAGGCATGCTTAAGAGCAGCGATTCTGCAACAAGGCGCCTAACACGTAGCCATGCCCATGCCCATGCCCAATGTGCATAGCGCCTATTTTTTATGAAGGCTGCCTAAATTTTTAGAGGCGCCTTATTGATGAGTCATGCTTTCTTGATAGGCACCTAAGTTTCAATTATTGCTGATTAAAAAGCTTAAAATTGGGCTTGTAGATCAATTTAGGTAGGCGCCTATCTAGGTGGGTGCCTCCAAAATAGGTGTCTAACATGAGGTGCCGGTTACAGAATTTGGGTCATTATGCTGATACTATTGCAGGGGTGAAATTACAGAATGCTTTTCCTGGTCAGTTGCACTTATATGCTGATAGGGTTGGTTTTAGGGAACTTCTGAAGACACAACTCTGTGACTGCATTCATGTGAGTGGTATAGTGGGGATATTCAGACATTGATTGTATTTGCAGAGACAACTTTTTGTATGCTGTGCTTTAACGTTTTGTTTGTAGTATGTATGATTATTTGGAAACCACCTAGGTTTTAGGCGGTATATTCCTAGAGCAGTCGTTGAAAAAATATATACACTTCTCCCTCCAATCCACGGTTTCAGTATCCGCAGATTCGGTTATTCGCGATTTTTAATTTTTTTTTTTTTTAAAAAGCTAATTCCGGACCTTCCCTGCCTCCTTCGCAGCATCCCAGACCTTACCTGGTGGTCTAGCGGGCTTTCAGGGCAGGAGCGTGCAGATCATTCATAGAAAATGGCTGTGGGAAGTTCCCGTCATAGTCTCGATAGACTACGAGAACTCACGGCAGCCATTTGCTATGAGTGATCTGCACGGGGCAGGAGCGTAGGAAGATCGCTCCTGCCCCGAAAGCCCGCTAGACCACTAGGTAAGGTCTGGGATGCCGGGAGGGAAGCGGGAAGGTCCGGAATGAGGCGGGGGTGGGTCAGAGCCAGCTGAAAACTTATTCGCAATTTTTTACACTTCACGGTCTGGCTCTGCACCCAACCTCCGCAAATACTGAGGCAAAAGTGTGCCTCTAAGATCACTTTGCAACACTGGATGCATGCTTCAAGGGTGGAATATATAACCTGGTGGAATATTGTTTGTCTGACTGGCAAATATAAACGTGTTGCTGCAGAAAGATTAAATAAATTTAATAAAATATAGAAGCCATTAAAATCTTACAGTCACGTGCCTGTTAAACCATGATGATTCAGCTGAACAAGGTGTATATCCATACTGTCCTTTTCGTTGTATCTATGATAGCATTATTGATTAATTGTTAATTGCCATTATATCACTACATAACATAACATAACTTTATTATTCTATACTGCCACAATCTAACGATTTCTAGGTGTTTTACACAGAAGAGAACTGGACAATCAGCGAAATACAAAATATCAGTTACATGTTACCTAAAATATAAACAATGTAAAATGAATATATCAAGTTAAGAAATGAATATATCAATAGTACAGTCTTAATTTCTTTTCGAAATGTGCCATAAGACAGCAAGGCTCCACTAATATAGTTACCCAACCAGGTCTGTTGTTTACTTGCTTGAAATATATTGTTTTGCTTTTTTTTTTTTTTCTCTACCTTTTCTTTTCTCATACATTTCACTCATGCTATCTTATACAGTTGTATTCATTTATGTATGATCTATTTAAATGTCAATAAACATTATTGAACTAAAAAAAAAAAGATTATTGAGGTCTCAGTCTGTAATGAAATTATCAATTGAAGCACCTGGTGAAACACACCATAAAGGAAACACAAGCAACAGTTATTTCAGTAGCTGGTCCACATTTGTGGAATGCATTGCCAAGATATGTGAGATTGTGTAAAAATAAGATGTCTTTTAAAAAAAAAACTATTGAAAAACTATTTGTGAAAGCTTAAGGTTGGGGAAGCCTCACCGGGGGGCTCCTGTCTACCCTCCCCTTCCCCCCCATCCCCTCTCCAAAACAAAGACAGACACCAGGTTAACTTTCCGCTAAGGAGTTATTTATTTTATGGCCGCAGCATGATTATAACACAATAACATTGACCATAATCATATTTATGTTCACAAATAACATGATTAATATGATAACATTGAAATAATAATCATAACTTGTCAACATACCGAACTTGAATTCTTCTATTAGCCTCGTCCTCGGGGGAGGGGTCTACCACCCTACCAAGCGGGGCCCAAACTGGTGGTCCATCAGCACTGCATATAAGTAGGCACCGCCGTTCAAGCGAATGCTCTACTCCCACTTGGCCCGAGGCGCCGTCCAAGCGTCCCAGGCCCCGTTGACTGTCACCCCTAATCATCGTCCAAGCGATTGGGGGTAATGAAGGTCCATCCTCTGCTTGCCCCTCCGTCCAAGAGGGGTCTCTCATTCATGAGGGAGTAGGAGCCCTCACTTTAGAGCGGCCAATCCTCTTCCCCTCCCAACTGTTCCCTCTCCCTGCTTGTGTTGGGTTCCCCCCTCCCCATTTTCTTAAGCCCTATCCTTGCCATCTGCGACTACCTTCCTTCCTCAAGTTTGGGTATGGGTGGGCGGGAGTTTGTTCTCCCCGGCGCGCCGCAAAAGAAATGGCTGCGCCGGGAGAGTCCTTTTCTATAAAGTTTGCTCCACCCGCTGCCCCTCCCTCTTCCTATCCTGCCTCCGTCCCCCCCCCCTGGAGCCCCCCCACCTTATGCCCGCCCTCTGGCTGATCGCTCCTGGGCTTCTTTCCATTAGCTTTGTACTGGTTGATGGTTGTTTGTTTTTTTTAGCAGATGCGTTGTGGGGTTGGTAGGGAGGGGCCTGAAGAGAGAATGTGGGGGTTTTTTTTTGTTGTTGTTGTTGTTGTTGTGATATGTCTGTATGTATTTGATTATGTGTGTTTTATTGTAATACGCTTAGGCATTAAGGCCCAAATTCTGTAACCAATGCCTAAAGTTAGGCACCTATTTTGGAGGCACCCATCTAGCTAGGCGCCTATCTAACTTGAATAACAAGCCCAATTAAGCTTTTTTAATCAGCATTGATTGAAACATAGGCGCCTATCAAGAAAGCGCGATTCTGTAAGAAGATGCCTCTAAAAGTGTAGGCGGCCTTGAAAAAATAGGCACTATGCATGTTAGGCGTGGGCATGGATACGTGCTAGGTGCCTTCTTGCAGAATCGCTGCTCTTAAGCGTGCTTAAGCGCTCGCATGGGCGTCTACCTTTTACTTGTACCTAGAGCTGGCTTATTTAATGGGCGCCTCCAAAATAGGTGCCGCTCAGCGTGATTCACTAAACAGCAGCCAATTGTACCTGAATCGCGCCTAATTAGGTGCCTCACTTTTGGGCGCTTCTTATAGAATTTGCCCTTCAGCGGAGAAGAAATTTTTAACAATAAATAAATCTGTGACTCGAGCCAGGCTTTGCCAGAAACGACATGCTGGGCTGGATTCCCTATGAACAGAGAGATTTAGAAGAGGTTAATCAAAGCCGTTTGCAGGCAAAATGCGAACCGTCCATTAAATCTGAAGCTTTCCAAGTCTGTATTATGACTGGAGCAAGAAGGGACAGGGCAGCAATAGACTCAGTGTTAGCACCTCCCGAATGAATTACGGCTGCAAACTGACAAAAGCGTGCAGTCAATATTCTCATTGTAATAGGAAAATAGCGATCACAAAACATTATTCTTTTTTTTTTTTATTTAAAGAAATCACCTTAAGCTAAAGTCATTTTCTTTTGTGTCTAATCCCTTATTTCTGTTTCTGTCATCGCTACACTTTAATTAACCAGACTCTAAGCTAAAATATTCATAGCAGGTTAGAAATTCACAATGCAGCAAGCTTCTCCCTCTCCAATCTGTTGGATTTATATTATATTCAAGAACTGAATGTGCTTACCTCAATTCTTAATTGCTATGCACCTAATCAGTAATTTAGAAGTGGTATAGAAATGGCAGAGTGGGTGGAAATAAGCAATTTTCTTTTATGTTTGCTCGGCAGATGCAAAAATTCAGCAAACATTCTTTTTGCTAAGGTGCCACTAATCAAAACTGAATTCTCTGGGAAACATATTTTTTTGACTTCCCTTTAACCTAACACTACATATTCCTCCACTTACTGGCCATACTGTGTCACAAAGGATCTGCCATAACGAACCTATGCTGATTCATGCTAGTTTAAGTTATACTGTATAATACAATGCGTATTTTTGATGGAATGTAGTGATCAAAAATGAGAACAATTCTGATTGTAGTTCAATAAATTTTATTATATAATATAGATACAACCAAGTCATAACAGATTTACATCATACATAGGGCTCCTTTTACTAAGCTGCGTTAGTGTTTTTAGCGCACGCAGCATTTCAGCGCGCGCTAAACCCACGCTACGCGGCTAGGACTAATGGCAGCTCAATGCTGGCGTTAAGGTCTAGCGCGTGTGGCAATTTAGTGCGCACTATTCCGTGCTTTAAAACCCTAACGCGGCTTAGTTAAAGGAGCCCTTAGGAACCAGTAATCGTCCTATACAATAACAGTTATATAATACATCAAAAAAATAATAGTATTAATTAACACAATTAAAACAAAGCACAAATAAAGGTAGCTCACTAGCAATTACCAATAGATAATAACAATAGTCAACATATAATTAACAGTACAGATGTGCATTAATAAATTTCAACAAAATAAATCTGCTACGTCACTATATTTTATGAGAGGTTTCCATATCTTACGATATGTGTGCAAACTACCTCTTTTTTCAGCAAAAGCCCTTTCAAATTTAGCTATGAAACATACAGAATTCCACCAAGTAATATACTCTATCCTCATAAAATCTTTCAAATGGCTAAGAACAATTCAGATTGGATTTCAGAAAAGGAATTGTTGACATAGAGCCTTTCCTAAAATATTTGCAGGAGTCCACTTGTACGAGGGGGTGCTGAAAAGTTCTCAGCCCAACCATGAAGAGAATGATGTGGATATCATTCAATAAATGATCTACATAGAATTTTGTTTCTGCAAATTGGCACTTAAAATAAGAAAACACCCTTTTCAGCCACTTCCTCCCCGAACCCAAAAAATGGCAGGAGGAATGCCCACTCCATCCTGCCATCGGACTGTCCCACCCTGATTGACTCAGACACATATGGCCCCACACCTTTCGAGGGGCATTAGGCATATGAACCAATCAGGGCCTTTGGCCCCTCCCCATGCATCCTATGATGCACCTGGAAGGCATTTAGACAAGCGGGCCTGAAGTAGGAACCTGAGAGTGGGCTTCCTGCTTCCAACATTTTAAAAAGGTACGGGGAAGGTTCAAGGGGTGGGAGGGTGTCCGGTAGCAGGAGGATGTGGGCATCCCTCCTGCCATTTTTGGGGTGTTCAGGGGGGTGGGTGGGGTGTCTAGTGACAGGAGGGAGTGGGCATTCCTTCTGCCATTTTTAAGGGATTCGGGGGGGGGCAGTGGCTCTGTGGTGCCTGGCGCAGGAGGGGGACCATGGCGCAGGGGTGATCTGTGTGGCAGAAGGGATTGGGCATCCCTCCTGCCATTTGTTTTAGGTTTGGGGGGGACAGTGGCTCAGGGATGCCTGGCTCAGGGGGGCCAAATTCATCAGGGGTCTTTGGGGAGAGCCATTATTGTTGGTGGGGGACTTTTTTCATTTTTATTTTTAATGGGATCGATATGTTGTGTTTGTAACACACGCAAAATATCTGTTCCATTGGGGAAAAAAAACCAGGCAGACCTGACAGTAACACAGTTACCAAAATGTCTAGACAAATCGGTTTTTATGATTGCTAAAACCACATTTGGAATAGCCAAGTGATATTAGTGCATTAATCGCTTGGCTATTTTGTATGGTGTTATAGCTGATTTGCATGTCTGGATAAGAGAATGGGCGATCGAGGGGAAAACACACTGTGGGCCGTTTTGTGCATCGGGTTGGTAACAGTGATCGTCACTAAAGATGTGAAAAACTAAAGCAGTGACTTTTAGTGCATCTAGCCCCTAGCCCAATGTAATAAATGTGACTACTTAATCAGTTATTTCAGTAAATTATCTGGAGTTGCTGTATCCTGCATTCAGTAAATTATCTGGAGATGCTGGAGTTGCCGTTTCCTGCATTATGATGCTGAATATTGTATTATACTCAGTTCTTATATCTCTTTCAAATCATAGTGCCTGATCCTAACAGAAATACTCTTTGTTTCACTTATTATATAAGCTGCTTCAGGGAAAATTCATCAAAATAATTCATCCCGCATGAACCTCAGCTGCATAGTCAGGCTGACACTGACTTTAACAGCCAAACTTAAATACATTTCCTGATGACATCATCAATAATGCGACTGTTCTAAATTAATCTAGATATTCATTGTTGCTCTTTTTGCCATGTCTTCCAATATTTCTTTGGCACGTGTGATGGGCTAATTGCTCCAAAGCTGTACATCTCAGCATGTCATAAGTGTATCCCCGATTTACACAATGTGTGACTATTGGAGCAGACATTTTCTATGTATTTAAGCAACTCATACGCAATTAATCTTATGCTTAATTTTCTAGAGGTTTGACTCACACTCAGGCAAGTGTTACACTCTTTGTCTGTAGCATTGAATCTTACATCGATCAGATTTGCTCATCACTCTAACAGTAGGTTTGTTTCTGTCAGAATTACAGATATGTTCTGCAGTAGTTGAAACTGGTTAGAGAATATGAGATGTCTTTGATGTGGAGGGTTTTTTATGGTAGGAAACAGTTTAGAAGCAAAACTGTACAAACATCAATAATTATCACAAAAATACGTGCACAGAGATATCTAGCAGTATTAGGGGCTCCTTTTACAAAGGTGTACTAGCGTTTTAAGCGCACACACGCGCTACCCGAAAAACTACCGCCTGCTCAAGAGGAGGCGGTAGCGGCTAGCACGTGTGGCATTTTAGCGACCTTGAAGCTGAGTATTCTCTTATCTTGGAGGCACGCTTAGAAGGAGGGCGCAAGGAGGACTCTGGTGACTTCTTAGGTACGGCACCCGAAAGAGACACAGGAGACTTACCCATCGAGGATGTCTTCACAGGGGGCACTGTCGAGACATTCAAGGGTGTCAAAGCCGGTGCAGGAGTGGAAGTCGAGGTCGAGGCCTTTGAGACCGAAGCTCCAGCCGAAGCCAAGGTCGAGGCCTTTGAGACCGGAACTCCCATCGACGTCGGAGTCGAGGCCTTCAAGATCAGGGCCGCCGCTGGGGCCGAGGTCGAGGCCTTGTCCGAAGGTTGCTCCATTTCACCAAAAAGTTGTTGAAATTGGGCACATCTACGACGAAAAGCTCTAAGTGTAAGGGTGAAACAACGGTGACAATCTTCCAGTGAATGAACCGAACCCAAACACTTCAAAACGACAGTGAGGATCGGTGACAGAAATCACCCGATTACACTGACGACAGCGTTTGAACCCGGTAAGAGGCCGGGACATAGAAAAAATAAAGTCCGTGTCGAATGATGTGAGCTGTTGGGCCTAGGCCCAAGGCTCATCGACCGGACGAAAGGAGACGGAAAGAAAGATAAATTAAATTTTTTTTTTAGTTTTATTTTAACCAAATAAATAAAAGAAAACACAGCGACCAAACTTTAAAAAGAAAATAAACAGCCGCAGTGACTAGAAGGCAAGTCCTACAGAGCTGAAGAAAAAATGACTTCTTGGCTCAGCGGAAAATAACGAACTGAGGATCCTCACAGGAGACGCGCCCCCTAGTTCGGGCGGGAAGGCACGCGCGCATGCGTGGTTCAGTACTCGAAAGCTCAAAGATCTTCAAGCAAGTTTGCTTTCGAGACTGTCCGCTGCGGGGCTCCATCGGTGACGTCATCCATGTGTGAGAATATGCTGCCTGCTTGTCCTGGGATAAAATATAATTGAGCTTTTCTCTTTTGCAACCAACAGACATAAGAGAAACTCACATCTGAATTTTGTTTTTCTGCCTGTTAGAGGATGTAAACTTAAAAAAATATCATCAAAATCTTTTTTTCATATCAAGCAGTGTTATGGGGTTAGGATTTAGAACAATTGCTTTTGCTTATTGACACTTATGGGGAATTTAGGAGACATCTAAAAACATCTGTTTTCGAAGTATTTAGGCAGCTAATTCATAAAAATTTTATTATGCACTATTTTGATCATTTATTGGCTTTTAACTTTTTTAGTTCTATTCAGCTTCTTTTATTGGTTTTTTTAACTACTGTAAACCACATAGAACTTTACGGTCTTGCGATATATAAACTGATTATTATTATTATCTCTTAATCCATCCTATACAAGGTTGGCCAAATCAAGCACCAACTTGTAAATATTTCATGATTTTCTGACATTCCCCCCCTTTTTACAAAACCATAGCGTGGTAACAGCTCTAATGCTCATGAGCATCGGTGCTAATATCGCCGCGGCCAGCGCTAAAAACATGCTATGGTTTTGTAAAAGTGGGGATTGTTACTTAAACATGCATGTCATATACATATGTAAGTGTGTTATTGACATGTGGAAATCACAAATAAGACTTCTAAAATAAGGGCCAGTATATCATTATGAATATGAGGGCTGTTCAAAAAGTATAAGACCTTAATTTTTCTTGCATAAACAAATAAAGCTAGGGAGGTGTGGTTTGGTGCACATAGGCAACCCTAATGTGCATGCTTGAATTTTTTCCCCACCTACAGAAGCTGTCAGTCGCCGGCAGACCGCCAATGAGTGAGGAAGTGTAAGTGAGCGCCGCTGGATTTTATTTTTTGACAAAATGATAGAAAAAGTTGAACAACGTTGCTGCATTAAATTTTGTGTAAAGCATGGCAAATCCTGAGTGGAAACAATCTGCAAGATTCATAAGGCCTTTGGGGATGAAGCAATGGGCACCACACAGATAAAGGAGTGGTACAACTGCTTCAGAGATGGCTGCACCTCAATGGAGAGTGAAGTGCGTTCTGATAGGCCCTCAACCTCCAGAAATGAGATCGTCATTGACCAAGTGAGGACCCTGGTGATGCAGGATCATCGAATCACGATCAGAGAACTTGCAGACAAAGCGAGCATCAATGCTGGATCCATTCATTCCATTTTGACTGAGGATTTGGGTTTCAGGAGAATTTCAGTGAAGTTCGTGCCAAAGCTGCTAACGAACCTGCCCATTCTTCACATTTGATACGGAGTTTCTTGGCCAAACACAACACACCTGTGATTCCTCAGGCTCCCTACTCTCCCGACATGGCTCCATGTGACTTCTGGCTTTTCCCCAAGCTGAAAATGCCCCTGAAAGGGACCAGATTTCAGTCAAGAGAAGACATTATGCAGATTTTAGTCAAAAGAAGACATCATGCAGAATGCAACGGACCAGTTGCTAGCAATCTCAAAAGAGGCGTTCCAGCGCTGCATCTGACAGTGGCAGAACCACTGGAAGAAGTGTGTGGCAAGCCAAGGGGACTACTTTGAAGGACATTAGTATAAGATTGTTGTATCTGAATACGAGTATTTTTTTATGAATAAAGGTCTGATACTTTTTGAACAGCCCTCGTATGCTATTGCTAGAACTGTTACTCAAGAAGCATTTTATTTTCAAGCAATAAGTTATGTAAATTAACCTGAGAAATTTGAATATGTCAAAGAGCAAGAATACATGTCATTACATAAATTCTCTGGGGTAATTTTCCAAAAAGAATTATGTGCATGCTTTCATTTTCAGAATTCACCTAACTACACACAGGGGAAATTATGGTTGTGCTCTTTATGAATGTATAAGGTAATAAAATTACCCTCATAATGGAAGATCCTTAGTGAATCAGACCTTACTTTAGAAAATGTTTGACTCAAGCCCAATCATTAGGAAAGATAAGGGAGTCACTTATAGTGGCAGCTTCATGGGAGGCAGTCAAAGAAAAACAGTAGATACTAAAGGCCACACAAATTGAAAGAACCATCAGCACATACTGCAACCTGCATGTTTATAGGATTTTTTATGTGAAGATCATTATTACAGACTAAATGAGGATGAAGTGCTACAGGCTAGGGGAATAATGCTGAAGGTTTACCTAAGGTACCCGCTTATACCAGCTCTGATCTGAAGTCATTCCAGTTTGAACCTAAGCAGAGCAGCATTATCAATGGATCTAAAAAATATCATTAATGATCCTAGTACAAACATGCTATACTACTAACAGCCTGCTGTTAATATTTTTCACTGATTGCTTACCATTTGGTCATTAAACAGGACTGATAACAGCAAATTGTTAACAAAAATAACTTTGATCCATAGAAAACCTTAGATGCTGCAGGTTATTTCCACAGGTAAAGATTAAACTAATCAATCTCATTGGTCAATTTAATGCAGATGGTTGGACTAGGATCATAGTAAGAACAGTTGCACACCAATAGGAACAGCTTAAATTGTATTCCTCACTGAGTAATTATGTCAATGAATATCCAACAGCCATGTTGCAACGTATCGTTATGTCATATTGTTATTGTCGTAATAGTGACTTGACTGGTCTTATTAACACACACTATTTTTTAAAATAAGTTTTCATTATAACATACCAAGAGAAAAACACTTGTACAGAAAGTGAATTAGTTTGAATACAATTCCATAAAGTGTAAATCATATCTCAATACAGTTTACAAAAAAAGAAAAAGATTTAAGAAAACTTTGGCTAATTCTCTCAATTCCTCAATCTAGGATTCCAAGATTACATATAGACGAAAAATAAAGAAAATTGTTCAACAATTTAGCAAGATCTGATGTAGATAGCACTGGGGAAGGAGCTTCTTCTAAAATTATTGAGCACTTGATTTTCTTTTATCCAAGCGGGACATTGCCAAAAAAGCACTTAATTGTTGAGGTTCAAAGAAAACATATTTGACTGACCGGTGACAAATTATACACTTGCAAGGAGGTCTCAAATAAAATGTTGCCCTCAGTGAAGTGACTCCTGGTCTCAGGAGAAGAAATTCTCTACGTCGCTTTTGAGTTTCCCTTGAAAGATCAGGAAACATTTGAATTTTACATCCAAGAAATTATTTCAGTTTAATTTTAAAGAAAAGCCTCAACAACCACATTTTATCAATTGAGAGAGCTACTGTTATTATCATTGTAGATGGTATTGCTATATCTCTATCTGATGTTTCCAAAACTTCTGATACATTTAATGAAGCTTGATCGGTCGTTTTAATCTGTTGCTGATTCCCTCCTTTATTAGGCAAATAGTAAACTTGGGAAAAAGGTGGTAATGTTTCCTCTGGAATTTGTAAGATTTCTACTAGGTATCTCCTAAGCATCTCCCTTGGAGTCACCATCGTTAATCTTGGAAAATTAATTAATCTTAAATTATTATTTCTTGCATTGTTCTCAAGTATCTCTTAACTTTTTCCTAAGATTCACTTGATCCTTAACAAGAGATTGTTGAACTTGTTTAGTTAATAATAAGTCTTGGTCAAGCTTTTGAACTGAAGATTTTGAAACTGACAGATCCTCTTTTAGCACCTGAAGCTCTTTAGTATGTTGAATCAATTTTGCTTCAACATATTGGAAGTTGAGGCTTATAGTCTTTGTAAAATGTATAACTAAATCCCATAGGGACTCAAGAGTCACTTGTGCTGGTTTATCAGGAATTAAGAAATTTTACTGAGTATAGAAATGTTCACCATCTGTAGATACTGTTTCTTGGCTTTATTCCGGTAGGGTATCTTCACCTCCGGTAGCTGTCGCTCCCCCGGTTTCTCCCTGAACCAGGGGCTCTGTCTCCAAACTCTCCAGTAAACTTGCCTCTAAGGAGAGTTCCTCCCCCATCTCCGGGATTTCCTCCTCCCCTGGAGAGCTGGTAACACGGGGCTGCGGGGGTAGAGCTCGCACGTCGGGACTGAACATGGTGTTTGGCCCAGGAGACGCGACTCTGGTTTCGTCATGACCAGGCACCCTCAGCGGGCTAGTTCCCGGCATTACAACTGAAGCACCCTGCATCCTCCGCAGGCACTGCTCAATGGTGCCAAAGGTTGGGACATCGGGGCATCGTGAGGCACTAACGGCGCTCCTGCCTCTCCTCTTTGGCATCGCTGAAGGTAGGCTACACGAGCCGCAATAGTTGTCAGAAAAAGACTTTGAGTGGAGCGGTTCAGGTGCAATCCTCTCAGCACTTCTGTACCGCGGCCATCTTGGAATCCTGATTAATACACACTTATTGTGCATTACTACTCCTATTATTAATTATTTCTATAGCACTATGAGACGTACGTAGCACTGTACAAAGTAACAAAGAAGAAGACAATCCCTGCTTGACAGAGCTTACAATCTAAACAAACAAGACAGACAAACAGGATGTCATGGATACAGTTAAGATAAATGGTTAATCAGCTGGCTGGGTTGGTGGGCTGTGGGGAGTAGGGTTACGGATTGAAGGCTATATCAAAAAGGTGGGTTTTCAGTCTACTTTTAAACAAGGTAAGGGAAGGGGCTTGGTGGACAAACTTGGGTAATTTATTCCAGGCAGCTAGATGAAAGGAACGAAGTCTGGTATTGGCAGTGGAGGAGAAGGATACAGCTAAGAGTGGCTTATCTGAGGAACAGAGTTCTCTGGGAGGTGTTTAAGGAGAGAGAAGAGAGGAGAGATATTGAGTGGCAGAAAAATGAACACACTTGTAGGTCAGCAATAGGAGCTTGAACGGTAAGCGAAGGTGGATAGGGAGCCAGTGAAGTGATTTAACGAGAGGGTGACATGAATATAGTGAGGTTGGTAGAAGATGAGTCAAGCAGCAGAGTTTTGCATAGATTGTAGGGAGGAGAGGCAGCACTGTGGGAGATCAGTTAGAAGTAGATTGCAGTAATCTAAACGTGAGGTTACGAGAGTGTGGACAAGGGTCCAGGTAGTGTGTTCAGAGAGGAAGGGGCAAATTTTGGTCATGTTGTAGAGACAGAAGTGACAGGCCTTAGCAATTTGTTGGATGTGTGTAGAAAATAAGAGGTCGGAATCGAAGACGATGCCAAGGTTGTGAACAAAGGAGACTGGAACAATGACAGTATTATTTACCAAGATGGAGAAAGGAGGAGGAGGAGCAGAAGGTTTAGGAGGAAAGAGGAGCAGGTCAGTTTTGGACATGTTTAGTTTTAGATGATGGCAGGACATCCAGGCAACAAAGTCAGCCAAACAGGCAGAGACTTTTTCTTGGATTTTAGGTGTAGAGAGGTAGATCTGGGAGTCATCAGCATATAGGTGATACTAGAAGACATGGGAGGAGATCAGGGCACCGAGAAATTAGGTACAGAGAGAGAAGGGAAGAGGTCTTAAGACAGAACTCTGGGCTATGCCAACTGCTAGCTGAGTAGCAGCAGAAGAGGACCCACCGACACATTTACTAAAGGTGTGTTGCAAGAGGTAGGAGGCGAACCAGGAGAGAACAAAATTGCGGAATTCAAGTGAGGACAGCGTATCAAGGAGTAAGCTGTGAAAGGCAGCAGACAGGTCAAGAAGGATGAGGATCGAGTAAAGGCCCTTAGATCTGGCCATAAACAAGTCTTGCAGACTTTGGTGAGGGCAGTCTCTGTGGAGTGTTGGGGGCGAAAGCCAGATTGTAGAGAATTGAGAATCTGTTGAATTGAAAGGAATTCCAGGCAATGACGGAGAACAGCATGCTTGAGTAGCTTAGATAGAAACAGAAGAAGGGAGACAGGGTGATAGTTGGACGGGCAGGTGGGGGTCCAGCGAGGTTTTTTTGAGAAGCGGTTTAACCACCGCATGTTTGAAGGACAGTTGCAGTTTAAACAGATAGACTGAGAATATGGCCTATAGGAGGGATAACAATATGTGAGATGGGGTCGAATAGAGGGGTGGGAATAGGGTCTGAGGGGCATATGGTAGGCTTGGCTGAAGACAGAAGTTGTGCAGTTTCTTCCTCTGTGATTTATGAGAAGGAAGAAAAGTCAGCGGTAATTGGAGGGACAAGAGGGTGGGACCAGACAGGAGAAGCTTTCTGAGTTGTTTGGGTGAAGGATGAAGGGGTGGTGTGAGTCTGAAGTTCTATTAACATGATTTATTATCATCTTTTTGTGCTATTCCTTGTGAGTAGCCTAAGGCTGTATTAACTGCAATTTATAAATTTGTGTTGTAAACCAAGGAATGAGCTTTTGTTCAATTTCATTTTGTGAGTTTATACAGGTAGGGTTGGCTCTGGAATGGATAGCCTCCTGGGCACTGCTATCAAAGGGTGCCACCCCAGAGAGAAGATACATGTTGATGGCATCTCTCTGGAGATAGGGACAATGTTATTATACCTTAAGAACATAAGAATTGCTGCTGGGTCAGACCAGTGGTACATTGTGCCCAGCAGTCCGCTCCCGTGGCGGCCCCTAGGTCAAGGACCTGAGCCCTAACTGAGTCTTGTTTTACCTGTGTAAGTTCTTGCCTAGCTTTGCTGAAGAGAGGGGATTTTAATGATCCCACAGAGAGATGGGATGGGTTTTGTTGGAGTGGGGCATGCTGCCATGTTGTGTTTCTGCTTTGCATGTGCTTGGGCAGGTTGCCTCGGTAGGAGATTGTTCAGCACTCCTGCTTTGTATTCACTCAGAATGGGTTGGATTGGAGGGAAAAAATTGTATTTTGCTCCTGTTTAATACATGATCGGGGCTTTTCTTATCACACAGTGCTCCAGGTAATCACTCTGTCACCCTACTCTAGAGCTGACCCTGCATGAAAGTATAAAGTACTTTGACTGAAGAATGCTCAGAATTGTTAACATGAAATTTAAGTGGTCACTTTGACTAGAATCTCAGTTCTACCCCGTTTTTGGAATGCATAGGAAAAAATTTTCGTTTCACTTGTTTTTATTCTCTTTTCTTTTTTCATGTAGTTTAGTTTAATTTTGATGTGCGCTAACGTAAAGGGTTCATGCTAGCCTGAAATTGGCATGCGTCATTTATTTTGTTCATATTCAAATGGAGCAAATGACCAAAATGAAAACACAGATCCACGCACCATCATCTGCCATCGTTATCTATGCTTCTGTACTTTGCACTTAATGTTACTTTTAATAAGTGATTCCCTTAAAACTGCATTAGTCAACTTTTTGTTCTGCCGTGATAGATTGTAAATGGCTCATAATAGTGTCTTACCTTGGACCACGTTGAACAAATATTTACCTCCCTGTGTAGACCATGCGGCCCCGTGAAGTATTTTGTGCAGCCTTGGTTGAGGGCGATGCAGTGTTTTCCTCTGCTGCCCCCGGGTGTTTACCGTCTTGCTGGCTCCCTCCTCTGTCTTGCTGCAGCGTTTGCACATTTGTGCGCCCCCAGAAAAAAAATTTTCGGCCAATGTGGCCCAGGGAAGCCAAAAGGTTGGACACCCCTGAAGACCGAATGCAGAAGCAAAAAGTCATAGAGTTGTTGATTCTTGCAGAAGTACTACTGAGCAGTAATGGCTTCAGTGATCTTTTACCCTTGGGGGCTCAACATTAACTACACAACTGAAAAGCAAATACCTATCATGCCTATAATTGCACTAATCATCTGAGAGAGACCATGTCCCTTCAGGGAGCACGCAGAAATGACAAGTTCCATGCATATTTAGCAGGGGAAACTACAGTACATTTGGAAAATAGCACAGTTGTTAGTCAAAATTACTGTCTTCAATTTTTTCTTTTCAAAGAATTTAAAAATCCATTTTGCAGCTGTGTTTAAAATATGTTCCTTTGATTTAATTACTCAGTTATACAAACCCAAATTCAGGGCAAATTACATTCAGATTTTTGTTTACAGCGAAAGGGGGTCTACTGCTATTATTTATCATTTCTATAGCACTGAAAGACGTATGCAGCACTGTAAATTTAACATTCAATAGACACTGTTCAAAAGTTGTCAAAACGCATACGGCTTGTAAAAAGTTGCAGGCAGACCTTAGGAAATTGGAAGTGGCAGATGAAATTTAATGTGGACAAATGCAAAGTGATGCACATTGGGAAGAATAACCCGAATCACAATTACCAGGCCCACCTTGAGGGGTTAGCGCCCAAGAAAAGGATCTGGGTGTCATCGTAGATAATACGATGACACCTTCTGTTTAATGTGTGGCGGCAGCAAAAAAAAAAAAAAAAAAGCAAACAGGACGCTAGGAATGATTAAAAATGGGATGGTTAACAAGACTAGGAATTTTATAATGCCTGTATATCGCTCCATGGTGTGACCTCATCTGGAGTATTGCGTTCAATTTTGGACTCCTTATCTCAAGAAAGATATAGCGGTGCTAGAAAAGGTTCAAAGAAGAGCAACCAAGATGATAAAGGGGATGGAACTCCTCTCGTATGAGGAAAGACTAAAACGGTTAGGGCTCTTCACCTTGGAAAAGAGACGGCTGAGGGGAGATATGATGGAAGTCTACAAAATCCTGAGTGGAGTAGAACGGGTACAAATGGGTCGATTTTTCACTCCATCAAAAATGACAAACTAGGGGGGCACTCGATGAAGTTACAGGGAAACACTTTTAAAACCAATAGGAGGAAATTTTTTTTCACTCAGAGAATAGTTAAGCTTTGGAACGTATTGCCAGAGTTGTGGTAAGTGCAGATAGCGTAGCTGGTTTTAAGACAGGTTTGGACAATTTCCTGGAGGAAAAGTCCATAGTTTGTTATTGAGAAAGACATGGGATAAGCCACTGCTTGCCCTGGATTGGTAGCCTGTTAAACTGTGTTAACGGCATAGTTATCAAAATGGGCTACTGTTAAGATGTGTTATTTTATCATTAACTCATGCTATTTTAACACAGGTACCATTTTAGACAAGGAGACCTAGTTACTAATAACTAAGGGTAACAGAAATATAACACATATTAATGGTAACCCATATTGTTAACTTTTCCCCTAAAGTGATAACATTAAAGGCCCCTTTTTCAAAGCCATGGTAGCAGTTTCCACATGGTAAGTGCAACATAGACCATTCAATTCCTATGGGCTGTGTTGCATTCACCGTGCCGATACTCGTTTCCACGGCCTTGTGCAAGGGGCCTTAAAATTGCCAAACCATGTTAAAATCTTACACAGGTAGGGGTGTCTCTGAAATGGGGAGGGTTGTCAAGGGTGCCAACCCAGAGAGAAAATACATGTTGATGGTACCCCTGTGGTGATAAGGAACCATGTTATTACATCCCTGCTGAAGATAAAGGGATATAGATGACCTTACAAAGAGAAGGGGTGGGTAATATGGAAAATCACATGGAAAACACAGAGGTGGTAGGGGAGATGATGGAAGAACAATCGAGTTGTTATTCCAGAATTGGGGAAATAAATCCAATGCTGGACTGATTTTTATGGTCTGCATCCTGAAAATGGCAAAAGACAAATGAAGATTTGGCGTCTCTAGTATTGGCAAACTAAGGCCAATGCTAGACAAACTTCTACGATCTAAATCTTTGCAAATGACAAAAGATAGGTGAAGATTCAACAACTCTAATATTGTATATCACTTTCCTTCCCTTTTATGAAGCTGCCTTAGGCTTTTTTATTGCCAGTTGCGGTGGTAAAATTCTGATGCTCATAGAATTCCTATGAGTGTCAGAACTAATACAGCTATGGCCGATGATTTAAAACTTTTCAATGGACCCTCGTAGGCCAGCTATTTACACGGCCTGATTTAGCCACTAAACTTAGCTGGCTAGTGCTTTTAAATCTCATGGATAGCTGGTTAAGTCGCACAACATATCTGGCTATCTACTATCTGCTAAGTACTAATATTTCGTAACCGTCTTGTGCTGAATATTCAAGCTCCTATTACTAACCTACAAATGTGTTCATACCGCTGCCCCTCAGCCTCTCTTGTATCTCCTTATACACTTCCCAGAGAATTCTGTTCCTCAAGTAAGTTGCTTTTATCTGTATCCTTCTCCTCCACTGCCAATTCCAGACTCTGTTCCTTTCATCTAGCTGCCTGGAATAAACTACTTGAGTTCATCTGTCAGGCCCTTTCCCTTACCTTGTTTAAAAGTTGATATAGCCTTTAATTCATAACCCTACTCACCACCCTAGCCAGCAGATTAACCATCCTCCTTAACTGAAGCCCCTACCCTGGCATCCTGTTTGTCTGTTTAAATTGTAAGCTCTTTCAAGCAGGGACTGTCTCCTTCATGACTGTACAGCACTGTGTACGTCTGGTAGCTCTCTAGAAATAATTAATAGTAGTAGTAGTAGTAGTAATATTAGCGCTAGCTAGCTAAGTGCTATACGCTGGCTTGTTTCTCTGTGCTTCCTTTATACACATGAAAGTTTTTTGATAGCCATTTTCCACATGTAAATATATGCTTTACAGGTGGAATATCATTTCTAAAAGCACATCATAAAAGAATAAACAAATACTACATGTTTTAGATAATGATACAGGCATATATTCAGGCTAACTTTAAGTAAGCATTTGGGGGGGAATCATTGATAGTACAAGTTGTTCTTCGTCAACTGTTAATGCTGTGCTTGTCTTTTTTAATGATGCGTGGTCTTGCCACTGTGGTGGTTAATTTCATGATGGAAAGATTCCCTAAAGGTTGCAAGCACTGTTTCTCCATGTTTATTGCCTGGAGGTTGAATCTCAAGATGACAGATGCCAAGCTTCTTTTTTAGGCACAGAACTATAAACATTTCTGTTTACAATGTGAAGTTATAACTTCTCAATTATAAAGGTTTTCTGCTGAAAAATGATATTTTCTCCAAATTCTAGTTGTCAGATCTTATTGGCCAAACACTTTTCACTGAAGAAGTGATCAAGAACTAATTGTACCAAATCAAATTTGTTGTGTTATTGTGACTTAAAAAAATAACTGTTGGTTTCTTAATTTTTCTTATTCTGTCGCATTCTCCTAGTGCAGGGGTGTCCAATGTCGGTCCTTGAGGGCCGCAATCCAGTCAGGTTTTCAGGATTTCCCCAATGAATATGCATGATATCTATGTGCATGCACTGCTTTCAAGGCATATTCATTGGGGAAATCCTGAAAACCCGACTGGATTGCGGCCCTTGAGGACCGACATTGGACACCCCTGCACTAGTGTAAAATGAGACATATTTTCATCAAAGGTTTAGCTGGGGGTCTATGGCTCTCAGTCTTGTAACCTAACATGTGGTGGTCAGTGATGGAATTTTGTCCCTGGAATTTATCAAAAGAAGTAGGGATGAATAGTCATGTACTAGCACTTATCATTTCTAGTCATGGTGCATGAGATTGTTGTGCCACTGGGGCTTACACACTGAAAGCTATGCCGTCGGTAGTTTCACTATCAGCAGGGCCCACCAAGGTGGACAGGTTTCAGCGGAGATGTCAGACTAACGAGGTACCACCCATCTGGGTAGCAGCAGATGGACAACATTGTGAGGTGGATGATCACATTTGATGCGACAATGGCAACATCATCGAATTTATACTGCGTGGAAGAAAGGCCCGGCAATCTACTGTATTCTGCCACGAAAACTTGATGATGTTCATCAAGTCACTAGGATTCAAACATAAGTTGATGGCAACTAACGTAACATCATTCCTATAGCGCTGCTAGAAGTATGAATATCATTTGCCACTTTTCTTGAGAGTGTGCACTATTTATACAAGCCCCCCCAAATTCTATATAGTGTACCTAAGGTCAACTGCTTACATTGGGGCACCTAGCCGATATAGGTGCCTAAGTTAATTGAGTAATAGGATAAATCAATGCCGATAACTGGCACGCAACGCCTCTAAATTGGCAATCGGTTAATTTAAATTTAGGCGCCTAACTTGGTAGGTGTGATTCTACAACAGTTAGATGCCTAGTGCAAGGCGCATAGTTAACAGTGGTCAAAGTTAGAGGCCAATTATAGGCTTGGTTTTAAGTTAGTTGACAGTTTTTGAGTTAGGAGCCACTGGGCACCTAACAGACGCAGGCATTTACTGAGCGGGGACTGTCTCTTCCATGTTTTAATGTACAGCGCTGTGTATGTCTAGCAGTGCTATAGAAATAATAAGCAGATTTAAGTCAAGAAAACCCTGGCGTGCCTACATGAAAGGGTGGTGGATCACTGGAACAAACTACCGGTGCAGGTGATCAAGGCCACTAGCGTGCTCGACTTTAAGAATAAATGGGACATCCACGTGGGATCTCTACGTGGGTCGAGCAGCACTCTGACTTAATGGGGTGGGACAGTAGAGTGGGCAGACTTGATGGGCTATAGCCCTTTTCTGCCGTCATCTTTCTATGTTTCTATGTTTCTATGATAGAATGCTTATCACCATATTTATACAGAAAACTTTTATATTGTAATGTAGAATGAACATTATAACATGGATAGTATGGAGAGGCAGGATGCTAGGAGCAACAGCTATTTAATGAGGTCTTTTATATAGTTAATGAGTAGATTTGATAATGAGAGTTGCAATGAGATGATTATTATATCTGGAGTGGGTCCTATGGATGTGATGGTAGAATTAGTATAATATCAATTGTTGTTGCACAATGAGATGTTTTTAAGTTTGTGACTTGTCATAATGAGCTGTTTTAAGAATTGTAAACCACTAGAGCCCTTCAATTTTTAGCGGTATATTAAATATTAAAACCAAACCAAACAACCTAAGCACCTATAATGGACACCTCACTTTTATAGAATCGTGCTTAGCACCACACTAGTCAGTGCCAATTTTTTAGGCAACATATGAAGCATCGGACCCACAGTGGTTTGTGCAGGTGTACAGGTTTGCACATGCATGTAACATTAGGAAAGTGTGCAAACTATGCACAAATAGGACTGGATTTTACTGTCTAAATGGCGTTCAAAATTCGATGCCAGGAAAAATCGGCATTGAATGCTATTCTGTAAAGGGCATGCACCCTTTATAGAATAGCACTTAAGCACCGATCTCACACCTAAGTGGGTGATGGACTTGTTCCTGCTGAAACCTGGTGTAAATGCCAGCACCCGAGTTAGTTACACTGATCCAGTATTCTATAACTATACATGCAAATTCTCAGAATGATCCTCACACGTCCTTGCTCTTCCAATGGCTATGCAACCTTTCGAGATGCGTGCCATGGGAATTAAGTGCACTGCCTTATAGAATAGCTTGAAGCCAGATGTGTACACAAATATTAGAGTGCCAATTAGCACCACTAATTGGGTGTTAGCACCTACATATGGATGCTATTGAGCTTGTAAAGCGATTGATTTGTGCATGCATCTTGGGTGCATAAATCTGAACACCAATATAGAATCTGGGGATAGTGCATATTATTCAAGAGAAGTACACACTCTTACCAACATTGATTTCCAATTTAAAAAAAAAAGGGTGTATCAAGATGGCGGAATGAGGCTGTGAGCGTTTCGAGGTCAAATACTGCTGGAGTTTTTCATTGAAAAGTTTTTCCTTTCTTTTTCAAAATGCCTCACTCGAAGCGAAAAAGTAGCATGAAGGCGAAACCGTCCCTTCCACCCACCCAGACATTGTTGCTGGTCCAGCAGTCCCTTGACCGCTACACAGTCAAACTTTTGAGTAACGAGTTGGAAGGTGTTCCTGCTGGCAGTTTGGAAGAGGGAGCTCCCATAGCCTTGGGACCAAATGATTCACTCTCTCTCCCCCAACGATTCACCCTCCTCCGTGTCCAGCTGTGGAACGGGTTGAAGCAGAGATCTCTGGCTTAGCGGAGTATGCTTTGTTTGAGTTCTCTGGCATTACCCAACTCTCCGAGCATAAGACTTTGTCATCTGCAAACTTAATTACTTCTCTTGTTCCAATTTCCAGATCATATATAAATATGTTAAATAACATTGGTCCCAGTACAGATCCCTGGAGCATTTAACCCTACCCTTTATTTTCTGTCCAATAACCAACTTCTAATACACAACAGAACATTGCCTCCTATCCCATGACTCTGATTTTTTCAGAAGTTTATCATGAGGAATTTTGTCAAAAGCTTTCTGGCAAACTAGATACAGTATATCAACCAGCTCACCTTTATCCTCATGTTTATTCACACCTTCAAACAAATGAAGCAAAATGGTGAAGCAAGACATCCCTTAGCTGACCCCATGCTGACCCCCAGTAAATCATGTGGCCCTGATTCTCATAGGGATGCCAAAACTTAGGTGACCATAGGCGTTCTACTACTACCTAACTTAATTGGTGATAAATGATAATGTTGGACCCCTGATGCAAGCTGACATGCCAAGAAACGGTTCATATCAGGTCTGTTTTTAAAAGATCTCTAAGAGTTGTGGATTAAGAATTTTGGTGTTGGCCTATTCAAGAACTTCTCTTGAAACATCATAATGCGAAACATGACTCATGTCAGCTAATAAGTTCTGGAGCCAACTAAGAATGTTACATCTGAAAGATAAGTAGTGTTTAAAAGCTTTTGGGACATTGAACTGATTAAAATTTTAAGAATAATATATAATGAGCACCTAAGATAAAAAGGCAAAATAAATTTTTTTTTTTTTAAATCTTTATTCATTTTAAAGCTAAAAATAAGTGCAACATGTTATACAGACAGTTTTCACTTTAACAACACTTAGGGCTCCTTTTACGAAACCGCATTAGCGGCTTTAGCACCCCCCCTTTTGGTGCACACTAACCCCCGTGCTAGCCAAAAAACTACCACCTGCTCAAGAGGAGGCGGTAGCAGCTAATGCGGCCGGCAAATTAGCGTGCGCTATTACACGCGTTAAACCGCTAACGCGGCTTCGTAAAAGGAGCCCTTAAATTCAAACAAATTATATTTCATAACAAATACATGTCCTTCCCCCCCCCCATCCTTATACCCTACAATTATACTCTACTATAATTAAATTAAAAGAATTTCCCCACCCAACCTGGACATGTAAAATCATTCCTTACAGAATTTTGTCAATGGTTCCCAAACATTCTTAAATTTCCCATAATGTCTTTGTCAATGGTTCCCAAACATCCTTAAATTTCCCATAATGTCCCTGTTGTATGGCAATCATACGTTCCATTTTAATAATGTGGCATACAGATTCCCACCAAAAGTTATAATTTAACTGGTCCCAGCTTTGCCAGTTCTTCAAAATAAGCTGTATAGCAACTCCTGCCATAATGAAAAGTAATTTGTTGTTGTGGGAAGATATTGGGCTCTTGGCCCTCATTAGCGTGCCAAACAGCACTGTATCACAAGTCAAAACCACTGGATTTTCCAATATTCTATTAATTTGACTCCAAATGGACTGCCAAAATGTAAGTATCAAGGGACAAAAGAAGAGCAGATGATCCATTGTCCCTATATCTAGATGACAGTGCAAAAGAAATTTAATATACAAAAAAAAAAACACATGAGGGACCAATGTCAAAGCAGGTGTAAGTCTCAATGGTAACATTTGACTATTGAGGGGCACCTCTGAGGTCCACAGATATAATATTATTATTGAGACTTGGGCAATTCATTTTTGGGACATTTTCAGTTTAATTAACCATCAGGTCATGCAATAACTAGATATTCATTAACTTCTGCTAGAAGCAATACATACAAATAGGGCAAAATTATGTCATAATATATTTAAACTAAACATCACATGTTTACTGTTGATGTCATATTTGGCATACATGTGTAGCTGCAAATTCTTGTAAAAATTTGGAAAAGCGTATGTTCTAGAAAAATTTTGATGTCATTTCCATGATCAACATCCCAAAATTTATATAAGTTTGTAAAGTTAAATTTTTAATTTCGAATGTCATTATGTATTGTTCTGTAATGTATTGTTTCCCATAAATTGTAATTTTAGTTTGTTCATCGCTTAGAAATATGATTAAGCGATTAATCAAAACAATTATTAAACTTGAAACTTGATTATGGAAAGAAAAATCATATTGTCCGTTATAGACAGTGGTGGTCAGCCCAATGACAAGTTCTCTGTAACACTCGAGTTCTGTTTCTGGGTCACATTTCTGCTACCTTGGGTGATTGGCGCTTGGGATGCTGCAGAGGCAGTGAGCATAGAAGCTGTGGTATGTCATCCCTGGCTGAGGACTGGTTGCGAGAAAGATAAAAGGTGAGGTTCAAACCCTGAGTAATTTTGAATAAAGGATCTTGGAACCATATCCAAATAGAGATGGATTCCAATTGAAGCTCTAATACACAGGAGGAATTTGTAAGGTAAAAGAAAAATCAATGAAATTGTTGATATCTACTTATATTTAATGTTGTATAATTGCATGGTTATTGAATAAAATGCTAAACAGAATAATGCTAAACAGAGTTGAAAGAAATAATTTACAGTTTTCCTGCAGATGCATCAGTGACATACCTAATTTTCCAAGTTAGCAAAATATTTTAACAGTGTTCAGTATTCTGATGTACTAAATGGTATTGAGTGCCATAATAAAGTCATGAAAAACATAATGAAGTGAAAACATCAGTTCAATTCTAAGAGGTACTGGGAAGGGGGGGGGGAAGGAATGAAAAGATATCGAACAGGTTCTCTAGTGACACTGTATGCAATAGAAACTGAGGAGTCTTGCTCCAGTGGTCATTATCTTGTGTTATCTTGAGAGAGGAGTGTTTTTCAATAATCTCAGTCTCAATAAAATACAGTGTAATAACTCCTATATTTCAGGGAAGAGGAATGAATAAGTATTTTACTATGCAAATGATTTTCATATTGAAACTACATCAGTAAGTAAAGCAGACAGGAAAGTGGAGACCAGGCAATGAATAGGGTCTGTGGTCATACAGAGTAGAGAATGACACGAGGACAAGTTTTTCCCAATCTCCGCAGGAACTTCATTTCCCCGTCCCATCCCTGCAAGTTTTGTTGCTGTCCCTGTCCCTGCCCCATTCCTGTAAGCTCTGCCTTAACAGCACAAGCTTCGAACACTTATGATTTTAAAGTGTTTGAGGCTTGTGCAGATGAGGGCAGAGCTTAGGCATTGGTGGAATGATGCATTATGACATCACAATCTGAGCTCTAGAATGTTGCTACTTATGACTTTAAAGTGTTTGAGGCTTGTGCAGATGAGGGCAGAGCTTAGGCATTGGTGGAATGAGGCATTATGACATCACAATCTGAGCTCTAGAATGTTGCTACTTATGACTTTAAAGTGTTTGAGGCTTGTGCAGATGAGGACAGAGCTTTCAGGAATGGGGCAGGGGCAGGAGCAGGAAATGAATTCCCGCAGGGATGGGGAAATATTTGTCCCCTTGTCATTCTCTAATACAGGACCAGATTCAATAAATGGTGCCTGAAGTAAGGCATTATTAAGATCTGTGTTAAGCTAATGTCCTGTAAGGAGCACTCTGTACATAGCTCCCTTTACAGAATACTAGCATAGCATGCGTTCTGCGCCTAACCTTGGATGTGAGAACTTATGCCTGACAAAAGCTGGTGCAAATCCTCTCGTCTAACTGATGGCAATTGGGCATGTAAATCCAAGTATTCTAGAACAGGGATCTCAAAGTCCCTCCTTGAGGGCTGCAATCCAGTCGGGTTTTCAGGATTTCCCCAATGAATATGCATTGAAAGCAGTGCATGCACATAGATCTCATGCATAGTCATTACGGAAATCCTGAAAACCCGACTGGATTGCGGCCCTCAAGGAGGGACTTTGAGACCCCTGTTCTAGAACATTGTTCCTAATTTACGGGAACACCCCTGACCCGCCTATGCCCTTCCCATGGCCACCGCCCATTTTGAATTGCACAGTATGAAATTTAGGTGTGCATGTTATAGAAGGGGGCATAGGGCAAATGAGAATGCCACTACTTATATCCGTCCAAATCCTTGCACAGCAGAGGTCAAGGTGGGTTGCAAAACAATACTATCACTACATACGTATACAGTGTAAATCAAAATCAGACCGAGTTCCTAGCAGAGTCTTCTGAAACTGTGGGTTACTCGTACAACCAGCATTTTTGTTACATCAAAGTAGACATAGGGGCTGCACCACTGCCTAATTTAAGTGACCAAACCTACCTGAAAAGCCCCGAATAGAAAAACATTTCACTGCCTGCCGGTGCCTTCCAATTCTGCACCCTCATTGCGACGTTGGAGGCGCCGACGGTTGAAGAATGCATGGCTAACTCTGGAAATGACCTTAGGCATCCTTAGGCACCTCTGTAACTGTGATTCACAGCATATACCGGCGCCGGAAATGTAGGCTTTCAAAACCCTGGCCCACAATTCGGCAACCGGCGCCAGCGCCTGATTGACACGCAATCGGAGCCGGTTTTGGAGGCATCAGCTGATACCGGCGCCAGTTGCAGAATTTGGCCCACGCAGTGTAAGATCCGGTCAGTATTTTTGTTACAGCGTAAGATCTGGTCAAGCTAAGCCTTTAACACAGACTTCTGAAAAAGTCATGTTTTCACCTTTTTTTTCAAAACAGAGCATATATTGTGGTAGTGTAAATCTCTGTTGGGAGTGAGTTCCACACTTTTATTTTGTGGTCGTTGAATGATTTGCAGGAGTCGATTTGTATTTTACACCTTATGGATAGAATCAGATGATTAGAGTTGCAGTGTTCAGCAGTTCTGCCTAATAATTCAGTGAATCTGGAGAAAAGGTCAGGAGCATCTCTATTCGAGGTCTTGAATACCAAACAGCATAGTTTAAATTCAACCCATTTGCTACCAGGAGCTAATGTAACGAGATCAAATCTTGATGTTTAAAACATGAGTCTCGCTGGGATGTTCTATATCAGATGAAGTTTTTTAAATTAGTTTTGTCAAAATGCCTGAAAGCAGTGCATTGCAGTAGTCCAGTAGCGGTAGAATCATTGACTGGACCAGTATCCTTATAATGTTGCTGGAAAAAGTAGGGTCTAACTCTTCTTAACTGTTGTAGTATAAAAAAAAACCCCAACTTCTTGATTAAATTGTTAATGTAAATTTCAAAGCTCAATGAGCTATCCAAATTGACTCCTAAAACTTTAGAAGATTTTTCACTCCATTTTTTTTTTAATTTGTCAGTGTAAGAGTAGATGGGATTAGATGTAGCTGTAATCCAAACCATAGTAATTTAGAGCTCCTTTTACAAAGGTGCGCTAGGGCCTTAACGTGCGCAATAGCGCGTGTTAAATTCCCGTGCGCAATAGCGCGCGTTAAATTCCCGAGTGCAATAGCCACTACCACCTCCTTTTTAGAAGTCTTTTAGAAGAGAAATCTGAGACAAGTCCGAAAATTCTTTGAAAGAACACAATTCCAACTTATAGTACAATCCCTAATACTAGGGATATTGGACTACTGCAACATCCTCTTCCTTCCTTGCCCTGCAACTACGATTAGACAACTCCAAACAATCCAAAATACAGCTTTGAGACTCATCTACTCATTGAAAAAACATGACCACATCACTGAAGCCTTCATCAACTCACATTGGCTTCCAATCCAAGAAAGAATCCAATTCAAATTCTACTGCATACTATTCAAAACACTACACGGAGACAGTCCATCATACTTGAACAATCGCCTCATACAAGCACCCACTACAAGACAAAGAAAAACGCACGCCCCATTCATACCCCCCCCAATCAAGGAAGTAAAAAGAACAAAACTACACGACGGCCTCCTAGCCACCCAAGCCGCAAGACTGGACAACCAGATCTCCAACCTCTTGATGACCACCCCAGACTATAGGACGTTCAGAAAAGAAATAAAAACCACACTTTTCAAGAAATTCCTGAAGCAGCAATAACATCACGACCGCTTAGTAACTCTAAAACTGACACTTGATCTACCCACTACTGCACTAATAATAACAAAAGAACTCCCACTATGACCACCTATTAACTCTTTTACAAACCACCTCACCCTCAACAACCTGCTAAATGTTTATAAGATCTACAACTTACCTCTCTAGCTAATCATTGTAACTCTGTTTTTTTTAAACTAACCTTTTGTAATCCGCCTTGAACCGCAAGGTAATGGCGGAATAGAAATCCCTAATGTAATGTAATGTAATGTAATGTAATTTATAGCGTGCGGTAATTTTGTGCGTGCGCTAAAAACCCTAGCGCACCTTCATAAAAAGAGCCCCGAGTTTCTTCAGTATTCCCCTCCCCCCCTTTTTTTTTACAAAGCCATGCTAGCAGCTGCTACTGTGGTAACTGCCCCAAAATCCGTGGAGATTTAAAGGGCTTTGGACCTTTTGCCATGCAGCAGTCACTAGTGCAGCTTTGCAGAAGGAGGAGTAAGTTTAAGACGATACTTTGATGACCATTCTTGCTCTCTAATTAAAGCTCCTGCCAATTTGTTTGACAAATTTACTACATTCAGATCTACTGGGATTAGTAGAAAAATATCATCTGCCTATGAGGATAGCCATTCTCTAGGGCTCAGCATAATTGTATTTAGAGTGGTCATAAAGAGATGGGAGATCCTTGCGGTATCCTGCATGGTAGGGGCCAATAGTCAGTGAAAGCTTCACCCTTTGACACTCTGTATCATCTGTTTTCCGGAAAGCCTTGGAACCATTGTGGGACAGGTTATTTACAGTATTCCTAAATAGATTATGGCCCTCTTTTACAAAGGCGTGCTAAGCATTTTAGCGCAGATTTAGCACACGCTAAATCAACACGTGCACTAACCGCTAACACGTCCATAGGATAACATGCACGCTTTAGCGTTTAGCTCACGCTAAAAAGCTTAGCGCACCTTTGTAAAAGAGGGGGTAAATGTGGCCTCTATCTTATTTGAAAAGTATAATGCTAGTTTATTAGTAACTAGTCTTTAAGCCCGTTACAATAACGGGTGCTAGAATAGATGTGTCTGTCTGTCTGTGTTTCTTTATCTCTCTTTCCTTGGCCACTGTCTGTGTCCTTCTGTCTTCCCCCCCCCACCCCCGAGCAAAGCTGTCTGCCCCCAGAACACACCTTCCCCCCAAAGCAGCCCCCTTTCCCTCTCCCTAACTGTCTCTCCATGGCCCTCTTCTGTCTTCCCCCCAGAGCAAAGCTGTCTGTCCCCAGCACACCTCCTCCCCAAAGCAGCCCCCTTTTCCTCTCCCTATCTCTCCATGGCCCCTTCTGTCTACCCCCAGCACACCCCTCCCCCCAAAGCAGCCCCCTTTCCCTCTCCCTGCCTCTCCATGGCCCCTTCTGTCTTTCCCCCAGAGCAAAGCTGTTTGCCCCAAGCACACCCCTTCCCCCAAAGCAGCCCCCTTTCCCTCTCCCTGTCTCTCCATGGCCCCTTCTGTCTTCCCCCCAGAGCAAAGCTGTCTGTCCCCAGCACACCGCCCCCCCAAAAGCAGCCCCCTTTCCTTCTCCCTATCTCTTCATGGTCCCTTCTGTCTCCTCCCAGAGCAAAGCTGTCTGTCCCCAGCACACCTCCCCCCCAAAGCAGCCCCCTTTCCCTCTCCCTGTCTCTCCATGGCCCCTTCTGTCTTCCCCCCAGAGAAAAGCTGTCTGTCCCCAGCACACCTCCCCGCCAAAGCAGCCCCCTTTCCCTCTCCCTATCTCTCCATGGCCCCTTCTGTCTCCCCCAGCACACCCTTCCCCCTAAAGCAGCTCCCTTTCCCTTTCCCTCTCCCTCTGGCCCCCGGTATTGATTCCCTTCTTACCCTCCCTTCATCCCAGCGTCTTCTGGCCTGCTTCTCTTCAAAGCAGCCTGCGAACGTGGTGGCCGGCTTTAGCGAACCTCGCAGGCCAATCTCCAACTCGGTAGCATGTTCCCTCTGACGCGATCCCGTGCGTCAGAGGGAACATGCTACTGAGGTTGGAGAGCGGCCTGCGAGGTTCTTAAAAGCCGGCCACAATCAAAGGCTGCTCTGAAGAGGAGGATCAGCGGTGGCGGCAGCGACAGCGGCGAGTGAGGGCGGGAGGTGTGTTCCCTGCCAAGGATGAGGGCAGGGAGAGAGCTTGCCTGCGCTTCCAAATGGTGAGTGAGGGTGGGAGGAGGGGAGTGGCCAGAATGTTCCCTGCCGCCGGGTTCTAAAATGGAACACATCACACACCACAGTGGCAGGGAACACGAAACCCTAAGTGCGCATGCACTAATCCCCCCACTCTACTTAATATGGATCACGCTGCCTCACGCTGCCATGTTGGGGGGATGGGGGGTGTAACCCCCCACATTATACTGAAAACTTAACTTTTTCCCTAAAAAAACAGGGAAAAAGTTAAGTTTCCAGTATAACGAGGGGGGTTACAACCCCCCCAAACCACCACAATGCCAGCGCGATCTCTATTAAGTAAAGTGGGGGGGTTCCCCACCAACACCCCCAGTCGGAGCCCTTTAAAATACATTTTTTTCTTCGGCGCAATAAAGTCCTGCGCTCAGTTGTCCGCGCTCGGTTGTCGGCGCGCCTTTGTCCTCCCGCGCTTTAGACTATGAACCATTATCAGTGCTAATTGGCACGTTTATCAATTCAATTGTGGGTGCAGGTCCTCATTAGCGGCGTTTAAATCAGACCTCAAAACATTTCTCTGTTCAGACGCTTGTACCTGAACTTCCACGATCTCTCTGGACCCTCGTGATCCAACCCTCCCCCTTGCTTTTCTGCCCTTCATTGTAGTTCTGCCCCATCTCTCACAGTCCTGTTTAGACTAAGCGCCCCCTCTCCCTATAAATCAGTGTCCCGCAAACCTTTGGACGCCCTGGCACATTAAACTGCCGCGGCCGGAGGGCATCCTGCGGTGCCCGGATGTCAATGCGATTATGTCACATGCATGTGTGACATCATCACGTCGACATCCACACATGCATGGAGGCCCTCCAGCTGCGGCGCCGAGCCTATTTATATACCGGGAGGGGTTACTGATGGAGGAGAGGTGCGGGAAGAGGGGGAGAGATGCCAGTGCTGGCTGACAGCCTACAGAATGTGCCTCTCACCAGGAGAGGTACGTCCTGTAAGCAGTCAGCCGGTGCCAGCGCCTTTCCTCCTCGCCGGCGTCTTATGGCACACCTGGAATCTGCCGCAGCTTACTAGCACTATACACTGCTATAAATAGTAATATAAGCCACTTAGATGTTTTTATTCGATAAGTGGGATAATAAGACCCAAATAAAATATGGAAACTTGGGTGCTACTAATAAATTATTGGTGCTTCTTAGCATTAATTAAAATTTATGTGCATATCTTTAGGCATTGGGATCTGTGCCTAACAGAAAAGAGTTATGGCCATTGGAGGGGCATGAGAATCAGGGGCATTCCTGGAATTTGCACAGTGTTATAAAGGCCACACAGTTAAGCTGAGTGTCCACTAACAGTGAGCGACATCAAAGTCTGCAATTTGATTAGCAAAAGGGTTGGAATAGGAGAGGGAGGGGGAAAAGGGGAAAAGGAGTGAGGGGATAGTAACAAGGGAATGATTTGATTGGAGGGTGGTAGGAGTTTGGGATTGGGTAAGAAAGGAAAAGGGGTGGAACTTTCGAGAGGGAAAGAATGTAAGAAATTGACGGGTTAAAAAAGTAAAGAATCACAGGTTAGCAGAGCAGGAGAGGAGAGTATAAGGATTTGAGTTTCCCTCCCTCCCACCACCCCGGGATGTAATGAGGCGAGGGGTGAAAGATGGGCGGGATTTGGGAATTTAGTTTATAGTTTATTCAATTTTTGATTAAACGCCTTTTCGATACTACAAAGCGTTGTACAAAGTAAAAAGTATTAACATTTAACAAAAATGACAATTAAACATACTTTCCTATAGTAAACTACAAGACTACAGACCGTACAAACTGGGTAAATGTTGACCCGTAGGCCATAGAAACATAAGGAAAAGGGGGAAGAAATACACTTGTAATAGAAAAGTGAGGAACATATAAGGGAAAAACAATTAGGAACTGGGGAGCAGTATAAAGTTAATAGTTAAGGGAAAGTAGTTCAGTTAAAAGCATCGTTAAAAAGAAAGCACTTTAAATTGCTTTTACAATTTTTTAGGTTTTTTTCCATTTTTATATACAAAGGGAGAGCGTTCCAGATTGTAGGGGCTGTAACAGAAAACGTGGAGGTGTGACGCGTGCCAATGATTTTTAAAGAGGGAATATTAAGGTTATATTGAGAGATGGATCTTAAAGTTCTTGGGGGGTCGTATGGAATCAGAAGTCTATCTATGAAAGCTGGTGTGTTGGTCTGCGTTGTTTTAAATGCCAGAAGAGCGATTTTATAAGTTACCCTGTGTGAGACTGGCAACCAGTGGGCCTTTTGAAGCAAAGGGGTAACATGATCGTATTTTTTTGTTCCCGAGATTATTTTAATGGCCGTATTTTGAATAAGCTGCAAGCGTTTTAAATCTTTGTGAAAGATACCATTTAGTAGAGAGTTACAATAATCCATTTTTGAAATTACTAGTGAATGAATCAGAATGTTAAGGGAATTAATATCTAAAAGAGGGGCCAGTGATCTAATCATTCTTAATTTATAATAACAACTTTTTACTATTGCACTTATTTGAGGACGGAATGTTAGCTTATTGTCAATTAAAACACCTAAAACTATTCATTTATTCCATCTTTGAATAGGGATGGGATGTCGTTTGCAATGACATGGGAAATACCCATGTCATCGCAAGTCACTAATGAATGAAAATGAGTAGACCCCCTCCCCCCATTTTGGCCCAGATTCTTGAACCGGTGCTGATTTTCAAGGCACCGGTAGGCGCCCATACCTCCATTAAAAACACCATCCAAACTCCTGTTTTAACTGAGGTTTGAGGATCCTACCGGTGCCTAGAAAATTGGCACTGTAATCACGCCTACATAGGCTCTTTAGGCTGCTGAACACCAAACTAGGCTTGGCCATCTTCAGAAGTAGTGTTAGGTGGCATAAAGCACCTACATAGGCATGATTAATGCAAAGAGAGGCGCTGGAAATGTAGGCGTGGAAAACCCTACATTTCTGACATGTTTCTTTCTGATTGGCACGATTCCAAAACCGGTGCCAGTGCATGATTGACACGCAATCGATGACTGCTTTTAAGGCGGCCACTAATATTGGCGCCGGTTCAAGAATATGGGCTTTTGTATGTGTGTGTGTTGGGGGGGGTTCATTTGCCAATAATAGTGTGCACTCTTTTCTTGATAGTTTGCCCATTTGAGCCATTGTGTATACATGAACCATCATGCATGCACAAACCACTGTGCATGTCGAACATTGCATGCATGCATAAACTATCAGGAAAAGAGTGCATACTCAAAGACTTTGTTCTCATGGAGGCAAAGTGGCCAAACCAAAAGAATAAAATGAACATTTCTGGAAATTATATGAGAAGCAACACAAAATGAAAATTTTCTGACTGCCTTTTCCTATTTTCCATTACGCCTACTGGTTAAGGTGCAAAGGGACCCTTTTATCAAGTTATGGTGATGCAATAGGACCATCTCAGGCCTTTATTTGCAGAACTGGTGCATCCAGAGCCCAGGTCTTGAGCACTGGGACTTTTGGGGGAAAATTCTGTAAATAGTATCTGAAAAGAACCTATAATATGGGCACGTATCATATGCCAATCACGCTTAAGCACCTATTATAGACTCACACCTGTAATATAGGCTAGGCACCATGTGATAGGTGCCTATCTTTTGTAGAATCACACCTAAGAAGATAGGTGCCCATCGCCCAATTCATTTTTATTTATGAGCTTGTTAAAGCTCATAATTGAAGACAATTTACTAATTGAGTTAGGTGTCAGTCTTTTAAGCACTCTTAGAATTTGCATCTTCCTGTGTCCTCTGTTGCCATATGGAAAAGAGGTCATTTCAAGCCCACAAACTTAAATTTGAGAAACTTTTTGGTACCGCATTGACATCAATGTCGAGCCCGTTGGGGGACGGACGCTGACCCTGACGCTCCAATACCTGTTACACGATATCGACATCAGTGCCATTCGCATCAACACTGCATCAGGATTGCAGCTTAAAATGACATACCATGGGGTATGCTGAGGTGCCTCACAGTGAGATGCTCATATACATATGGTTTGTTGTTAGGTACCGCCCAAGTCCTAGTGACTTGATGACTTGAGGATTTAAAAAGAAATTGGTTCTGCGCTAGTTCGGAAAGGTCCTCCAGCGTCATCCCCAATAGTTCCTTTCAACGTGTCCAGCCATCTGATTGCAGGTCGCCCTCTTTGGTTCCTCTGATCTTCTCAAACATGATGGAGAGTGGATGTGTTGTGCGCTGATTAGCACAGGATTACCGCATGTGCCCTATCTGCCAGATTCTATAAAGAACACCTATGTGAGGAGCCACTAAGGGGCCTAGATTAATTATCTAACCCCCCTTTTACAAAACCATAGCACAGTTCTTAGCGCTGGCCACAGCGGTAACTGCTCCGATGCTCATAGAATTTCTATGAGCGTCAGAGCGGTTACCGCCGTGGCCAACACTAAAAATCACGCTATGGTTTTTTTTAAAAGGGAGGGGTTATTGAAATAGGATAATGCTCATTTTAGCTACAGTGGCAAAAGAATACTCTGAATTCAGGAAGTTGGTTGGTTGGGCTGAGAACTTTTCAGCATCCCCTCGTATTGTATACAGTTTGGATTTAGTGCCCTGTATTATAAGATTATCATTTTTTTTTTCCAATTCTTTATTCATTTTCAAATTACAATAAGTGCAACAATATATTCAAACAAATTAACAATAATTATGTCACTTAACAATCTTCAATGGTACAAATGATATGCTCTTATCTCCCACCCCTCCCACCCTTTCTTATCCTAGAAACAATACCTTATACCATATATAAAATAAATTTACCCTTCCCTCCCTCCCTCCCAATCCAACTTGTAAATTTAAGGGGAAAAAATATTAAAATAATATGCCATCTAATCAGTACAATACTTTGTAAATGGTTCCCACACATCCTGAAATTTCCTGAAAGAACCACGGTGTACTGCAATAAATCTCTCCATTTTATATACCTGACATAATGAATTCCACCAGAAACTGTAATTTAATCTACTCCAATTTTTCCAATTATATGTAATTTGTTGAATGGCAACCCCGGTCATTATAAGTAATAATTTGTTATTATTTGTAGTAATCTGACTTTTTGCTCTCATTGCCATACCAAACAGCACAGTATCATAAGATAATGCCACTGGATTATCTAATAGACAATTAAGTTGGTCCCAAATTGATTTCCAGAAATTCATAATAAATGGACAATAGAATAATAAATGATCTAAAGTCCCTGCTTCGAGATGACAGGAGACTCACTTATCAGACTTAGAATCTCAAAAGTTTATAGGATTATCATTAAAGAGCTCTTTAGATTCTGGTGCTTCTAACAGAAGTGTGTTTTATTTTATTACTTTGCATTCACACATGTTAGTTTCCCTAAGTTGGTGTGTTATGAACCAGACAGTAAAGAATATATTGAAGAGAGAAAAAAATTAGATAAATAAATTCTCAAAATCAAAAATATCAATCCTAACGGTGTCAGGTCAAAAGCGCGCCGGGACAAAGGCGCGCCCAGACAATTGAGCGCAGCGGGCGCCGCCGTGCCGCTCTAAATTACTGTTTTTAGCGCTCCGACGGGAGGTATGGGGGGAACCCCCCCACTTTACTTAATAGACATCGCGCCGCGTTGTGGGGGTGTTGTGGGGGGTGTGGGGGGTTGTAACCCCCCACATTTTACTGAAAACTTCACTTTTTCCCTGTTTTTAGGAAAAAAGTTCAGTTTACAGTAAAATGTGGAGGGTTACAACCCCCCCAAACCCCCCATAACGCCGGCGCGATCTCTATTAAGCAAACTGGGGGGTTCCCCAACAAAACCCCCCGTCGGAGCCTCTAAAAACTGTAATTTAGAGCGGCGCGGTAACGCGCGCTGCGCTCAATTGTCGGCGCGCGCTTTTGTCTTTCGCGCCGTTGTCTCTGAACCAATCCTAACACTAGAGAATTTAAATAAACATAATCAAACATAAATTAAATAATATGTGCTCAGTGACGTGAACATTCAAAAATGCCACTGGAAGGCTATAAGGTGTTCAACTCGTTACATCATTGCACATGCCCTCCCTGCCTCCATAATAAATGTGCTCATCACACCTAAAATCATGACTAGAAGAATTATAAATAACAGAGTACTTAGCTCAATGGATCTTTGTAAACTCTTGTAGGTTGCAAGCAGGGGGGTTTTACCCATAAAGTGATTTGGTTCGGCAGTTGAAGCATCGCTGTGTTTGGGAGTGTCTTTGCTCTCCACCCTCGTTTTCTTCCTCTTGAAAAAGAGCCTTTTGAAACACAATCTGTGTCGAGGAAGCAGAGTGAGGCTTTATGGTAAATGTGTGGACTATGTGGATGAAGGATTATGAGTGACTTGATTTTTTACCTTTTGTTGTTTTTTTTTTTAATTTTGGACTATATATTTTATGCACCTTATTGAGGATTTGGGGGATTTGATAACACACAGTTTTGATGCCAACTGATTAAGGAAACCTTTGCACTTTATGGGTAAAAAAAACCCTGCTTGCAACCTACAAGAGTTTACAAAGATCCATTGAGCTAAGTACTCTGTTATTTATCATTCTTTCAGTCATGATTTTAGGTGTGATGAGCACATTTATTATGGAGGCAAGGAGGGCATGTGCAATATTTGTACTTCATATTACAAGACTTAAAGAAGAAGGGCAGGCCTCTTAGCAAAGATGTTTAAATTGATTTTCATCAAAACAGGCAGAGGGCAAGTTTTCTACCTCAATGCTGAAACCGTGTGTACACTTTTCAGTTAATTATTTTTCCATAGAATGTTAATGTTTCAATGAAAGAGTGGAAAAGGGTAATCCGAATAAAATCAAGTGTTTACAATATATACCAGGCCATCTAGAGATGGCTATAAGTAAGCTTAAGTTGCAGAAAAGGAGGAGATGGAGAATCCCAGTCCCTTAGATCCATGCGATGAAAAAAAGAGATATAGCAGATGTAAAAGAGATGTATTTATTTATTTCTAAGAGTCCGGTGCCTTTTAATCTTGTGGCCTTTCAATCTTGTGGTCATGGCTCCATTTAGCATGTAACAGCAACCCAATGTATATAAGAGCATAGAGTTGCTATACTGGGACAGACTGCTAGCGTTTAAAACGTTGCATGACATGGCACCGGGATATATATGACAACTAAGCTTCCTTCGAACAGGTCCCGCTGCTCCCAGGATGAAATTTGCCTTAAAACTCCCCATGGTCATGCCCTTCAACTGCAAACTGTCAAACGACATTCCTACTCCCCACTCTATACTCAGCCACTGGAATCTGTTGCGCCCACAAATCAAATCCCTTAAAGGACTCCTCAGCTTTAGAAAAATAACCCATACCATTACCCCATACCCAGCATAAATTTATCTTTTGTCACCAATATGAGTACTGCAGATTCCTGCTGATTCCCTTGGATTCCCAAGGATTTCTTGTGATCCCTATCCTAGTGCACACCTCTATCATCTATTTTACAACTTACAACTACTACAAAATACTGCTGTTAAATTAATTTATCAAGCAAAAAAAATATGACTCTTCTCTTTGTAAAGTACATTGGTTACCCATCACTCATCGCCTCACCTTTAAAATACTTCACCTCACCTTCCAAACAAAAAACTCCAACCAACCAACTTTCAATGATAAACAATGATCAGCGGAGTGCCGCAGGGCTCGGTCTTGGGCCCGATCCTTTTCAATCTATATATATATAAAATCGGAGGTATGTATGTGTGTGTGTGTGTGTATGTGCCGCGATCACGCAAAAACGGCTTGACCGATTTGAACGAAACTTGGTATGCAGATCCCTTACAACCTGGGGTGATATGTTCTGGGGGTCTCGCGGCCCACCTGCACACGTGGGCGGAGCTACAAACAGAACATCAGATTTCACCCATTCATGTCAATGGAAAAAATGTAAACAGCTGCCATTCTCACAGTAAATCAAAACCGGCTTGACCGATTTGAACGAAACTTGGTATGCAGATCCCTCACTACCTGGGGTGATATGTTCTGGGGGTCTCGCGGCCCACCTGCACACTTGGGTGGAGCTACAAACATAAAATCAGATTTCACCCATTCATGTCAATGGAAAAAATGTAAAAAGCTGCCATTCTTACAGTAATTCCAACTACCTGGGGTGATATGTTCTGGGGGTCTCGCGGCTCACCTGTACACATGGGCGGAGCTACAAACAGAACATCAGATTTCACCCATTCATGTCAATGGAAAAAATGTAAAAAGCTGCCATTCTCACAGTAATTCAAAAACGGCTTGACCGATTTGACCGAAACTTGGTATGCAGATCCCTCACTACCTGGGGTGATATGTTCTGGGGGTCTCGCAGCCCACCTGCACACGTGGGCGGAGCTACAAACAGAACATCAGATTTCACCCATTCATGTCAATGGAAAAAATGTAAACAGCTGCCATTCTCACAGTAAATCAAAACCGGCTTGACCGATTTGAACGAAACTTGGTATGCAGATCCCTCACAACCTGGGGTGATATGTTCTGGGGGTCTCGCGGCCCACCTGCACACGTGGGCGGAGCTACAAACAGAACATCAGATTTCACCCATTCATGTCAATAGAAAAAATGTAAAAAGCTGCCATTCTCACAGTATTTAAAAAACTGCTTGACCGATTTAAACGAAACTTGGTATGCAGATCCCTCACTACCTGGGCTGATATGTTCTGGGGGTCTCGTGGCCCACCTGCACAAGTGGGCGGAGCTACAAACAGAACATCAGATATCACCCATTCATGTCAATGGAAAAAATGTAAAAAGCTGCCATTCTCACAGTAATTCAAAAACGGCTTGACCGATTTGAACGAAACTTGGTATGCAGATCCCTCACTACCTGGGGTGATATGTTCTGGTGGTCTCTCGGCCCATAACTCTATGTTGCTTGCTCAAGGGTGGGTTCACCCAACAATTTATATGTTCTTGCTCCTGGAGGTGAAACTAAAAATGTTGTTTATAATCACGTTTTGCATTAGTTGTATTGTATTCATTTTATCAAATATTTCACATTATAATTTGAATATTGTACTTTTTATTAAGCTGTAAAAAAATAATTTCATTCACCACTACCGGTATAAAGTATCTTTATTTGAATCCATTTACAGTGTTATTGCTATAATTAAATACCCGTGCAACGCCGGGGCATCAGCTAGTATCTTTATAAGAGACTTGGCTGATGGGCTTCGAGGTAAAATAACGTTATTCGCCGATGACACCAAACTGTGTAACATAACAAGCAAGAGCACAACGGACAATATGAAACACGACCTACTCCTATTGGAGCAATGGTCTAGGACCTGGCAACTGAGTTTCAATGCCAAGAAATGCAAAGTCATGCACCTTGGCAGTCAAAATCCATGCGAGACTTACACCCTAAATGGCGAGATCCTAGCAAGGACTGTTGCAGAACGGGACTTGGGGGTAATCATCAGTGAAGACATGAAGACTGCCAATCAAGTGGAGCGGGCTTCATCTAAGGCTAGATAGATCATAGGATGTATACGTAGGAGTTTCATCAGCCACAAGTCTGAAGTCATTATGCCATTGTATAGATCCATGGTGAGGCCTCATCTGGAATACTGCGTACAATTCTGGAGGCCTCATTACCGCAAGGATGTACTGAGGCTTGAGTCAGTCCAGCGAATGGCCACCCAGATGGTCTCGGGACTCAAGGATCTCCCGTACGAGGAACGGCTGGATAAATTACGGCTATACTCACTCGAGGAACGCAGAGAGAGGGGAGACATGATCGAGACATTCAAATACCTCACGGGCCGTATCGAGGTAGAAGAAGATATCTTCTTTTTCAAAGGTCCGACGGCGACAAGAGGACATCTATGGAAAATCAGGGGCGGGAAATTGCACGGCGACACCAGGAAATACTTTATCACCGAAAGAGTGGTTGATCGCTGGAATAGACTTCCACTTCAGGTGATCGAGGCAGGCAGCGTGCCTGATTTTAAGAAGAAATGGGATCGTCAGTGGGATCTCTGCACAGAGATAAATAGGGGAGGGTCATTGGGGTGGGCAGACTAGATGGGCCGCGGCCCTTATCTGCCGTCTTTTTCTATGTTTCTATGTTACTGGTCCCATATTCATCATCCAGGGCTCTCCGATCTAACAACCAAAACCTTCTTTCCATGCCATCAATATGAGAACTGTTCTACGACACCACTTGCAAATCTATCTTTAAGGTTACTGCTCCTGCGTGGTGGAATGCCCTTCCATTAGATCTTTGATTAGAGAACTCTTGAAAAATTTAAAGCTAAACTTAAGACTTTTCTCTTTAAAGATGCCTAGACTCTTTAGTCCCAGCTCTCGCATCTAATTCCCTTATATCTCTTGAAGCGCCTTGGGAAATAATACGCTGAATTGCTTTGCAACACCAAAATGCTTCCTTTGAAGCGATCCCAGTCCTAATGTGTCTCCATTCTCCATTTACCTCCCTTTTTTATTTATTTAACTTTGACGTATTTAGAAACTTTCTCTCCCCCACTTCCCTTTTGTTCCATGGACGTCAATATGAACTTATCCAGTAATTTTTAACATTTGATAAAATATTTCTTTCAATTTTACTCTTTTCATTTCTTTTTAATCTCATTTTATTGTACACAATTTAGACACTTGTTTGATAGAAGGTATATCAAAAATAAAGAAACTTGAAACTATCTACTGACCTCTAAGGATGCTATCTACTTCATGACCTTGTCCAAGCTTCTTCATGTCCCAATAAATAGGCAACAGTCAGAGCACCAATCTGACATAACCAAAGAATCACACAATAAAACACACTTAGGCCACACACAGAGCAAAACTGCAAAGACAAGGAAGAATGATGACTGTAAATTGAAATGAGTCCATAGAAGCTGAAGAGAAACTGAGTGGATCAACTGATCCTTATAAGTTGTCAACTACTACACGACTTAGACCAGTGGTTCCCAACTCTGTCCTGGAGGACCACTAGGTCAGTCGGGTTTTGGGGATAGCCCTAATGAATATGCATGGGGTAGATTTGCATGCCTATCACCTCCATTATATGCAAATCTCTCTCATGCATATTCATTAGGGCTATCCCCAAAACTCGACTGGCCTGGTGGTCCTCCAGGACAGGGTTGGGAATCACTGACTTAGACAACCAGTAGTATTGCTTATTTTCTTTTCTTAAAGTTATTCTTCCCAGCGTATACCGTATCTTCAACCTGACTGCAAATAAAGTATAAGTATGATACAGTATTTATGAAACTTCTTTTACGCTTTCACTTGTTCAGCAAGACTGCTGGTAAAATGACATTGGATAACCTTTACCCATGCCTGGAGGTAAGAAAAGACAAGCAGAGAGGTATTTTGCAATGACTAGTATTCTATTATAAGAACACAGTGTCGGTAAAGTCCAATGTCAGCCTAATGTACCTGGTCAAAAATACCTGCAAACATTAACTGGCCAATACTATCACTCTTATATTTTTATTAATATCTGATAGCACTTACTCTCTCAGTACATAGTATTCCTTCTTAAAATATACCTTCAGAACTCATGTCCTTTAAGGTCCAGTGGACCGTAAAATAGCCTCTCTAAAAAGTACCTGCCATGCCAATGCTGAAACAAACATTCATTTTGACTCCCAGCTATGAGCACTGTGGAAGAAATTAAGAACATTTGTTATGGGCTGAAGTTTTATGACTGGGTATCTGTTGCAGTTGGAGGAACTATAAAGAAAAGCATAGACTGCTATAGGTAAAATGGATTAAAAGCAAAACAAAATACAATTCCGTTACAAAACAAGATGGACCGCGATAGCTACTCTTCAATTTCAAGGATGAATAATTTACTTTTTTTTTTTCTTGAAGAGGGATCCTAGTAATGCAATGTATCATTAAATACTCATGCTTCAAATAAACGAAGCCAGCACTGGATATCTCTTTATTCCGATGATATATTTAATTATTGTTTTTATTCAGGTGTTTTAGACTGATCACCCACCCCCAATTTATTCTGTAAAGATCAAATTTATTACAATTAAACTCTTCAGTTATGTAGATATTGGCAACTCCATTTTAGATTCAACCTAGAAATTGGAATTGATACATCCTGGTCAGGATTTGTACAATTCCAAAAGTATTTTTAAAAAGGATCTACCGATGCAGAGAATTTTTGACATACTGGAGGCCACTTGTATTTGACTGCTCATGCAGAGGAAGAAGCCATTTCACAAAGGTATAATGTGAAATATTGGGAGGAAACATTGCAAATTGTAGACATTATCATTGAATATTGGCACTAATATTAGCTTTTCCATTTTTGGAACCACAGTTATGGAATGCGGAAGAGGAAGTGCTGCAGAAAGAACACTTCCAGGGCAGGCCAACGGCGGGAGGCTGGCTCTGTTGCACCGTCGGCTGCCTGAAGATTTTAAATTTCAGCGGCGGGGAGGTGGTAGGTGGGAGTGTCAGGAACTTGGGACAGGTTGTACCATAGGATCCAGCTGAGAGGGAAGGGCTGGGGTTGGGAAAGCAAGAAGGACAGATGCTGAACAGACTGGGAGTTAGGAAGGGAGGGGAAGAAAGATGCTGCCAGTGGGTGAGAGAAGAGAAAAAAAAAAATTCTTGGACTTGGGTGTGTGGAGTGGGAGGGAAAGAGAGATGGTATACATGGGAGAAAAACAGAAAGAGGGAGAATTGTTGGACATGATAGTGGTGGAGAGGAGGGAGGGAGAATGGGGCTTGGCCACATGTCCTCTTTTTTTAAATGAAGAAATCTGGTAACCCTAGGTCAGGGGCATGTCTAGCAATTAAGCACAATTTTATAGAATACATGTACTTGCATTTATGTGCCTAAATGCTTATGACTGAAGTTAGGAGTGAAGATTCTGTCTTAAGCTACTGTGTTTCCCCGCAAATAAGATAGTGTCTTATATTAATTTTGGGTGCAAAAAACACACTAGGTCTTATTTTCGGGTAGGGCTTCTTTTTTTCATGTACATGATCATCTCTCCATTCCTCTCCTTCACCCCGTCTTCCTCTTTCCTTTCTCTCCCCCACATGTGCAGCATCTTTCCTCCCCTCTTACCCATCCCCTTGTGCCTTCCCTCTGCAGCATCTTTCTATTCCGCCCTCCATCCCATCCCCCTGTGCAGCAGAACCCTTGCCCAGCTTCTATTCTTTCCTCCCTCTCTTCCTCCCATCCCTGGTGCAGCAGAACCCTTGCCCAGCTTCTATCCTTCCCTTCCTCCGATCTCTTGTGCAGCAGAAACTTTGAGCATCCCCTTGCCCCCTGCCACACAGCGGAACCCACGCTGACCCTTCATCCTTCCCTCCACGAGCCCTACATAACTTCCCCCAGAGCAGCGTCGGGCCAGCAGGACTTTGAACAGTCTTCGTACCCTTCTCCGCCCGGGAATTCTCTCTGCCGCGTTACTGAAAAGAAGAGAACGACTGCAGATGGATGATGAAATGCATGTTTGCTTGTCGACTATCAAGTCGTGTTTTGAGTGCATTGATTATCTATTCTATTCTGTCTAGTTTTACTGTTGTTACATTACCCATACATAGCTTAAAGAACTTTAAATAACTCTCAAATTTAATTTGTTGTTGGTTTTGCAATTTTATAATTTCAATTATAATGTACTGTAAAAAACATTTGCTCTGTGTAGTGTTCCAGAACTAAAAAAAAAGTTTCAGAGACACTGCCATAGACCATAGTGGTAAAGAACATTTCAGTGTGGTAGATGCAGAAGACATTCTGACATGCCCTCAGCAATTATCATGCAGCCTTTGCACTTACCACACATTAATCTTACTGTTAAAGTGTGGTAAATGCAAACTTACAGCAGCACTTTAGTGAAAGGTCCTCTTCTTTATTTCTTTAATTTGTTATCTACTCAAAAAGCCTAAGCGGCTTACAATAAAACATGCCCTCCTTGTACAAAACTACAGAAGCAGTTTTTAACGCCAGCTGGCACACTGAATGCTGTGTGCTGATCTTGAGTGTCAGGAGCAGCGCAGAACATTCAGCATGCCAGCCTGCGTTAAAAGCCGCTTCTGTGGTTTTGTAAAAATGGGGGGGGGGGGGGGGGAAGGGAGATAGATTGTAAGTCCTCTGGGATCAGGGATGCACAATTATTGAATCCAGAATTATTTTCCAAAAACTATCCTTTCTTTTAGGTAAATTAAAATGCCCTGCACACAGTCCTTAAGTTGAAATATGATATTAAGACGGGTATCACAAATCAGGACCATTCTTGGTCTATTGTATTCCAAATATGGAGCTCCTGTTCAGTTCTAGATCTTGTACCAGATCCTGACCTGATTAGCTAGCTTTAAGGCCAAATGTTCTTGTTCTTTTACACACTGTTGAGTTGCTACCAACATATGGCAACCCAATGGATAGCTGTCCTGAGTTCTATTTCTCAGTCTTCAGTCCAGTGGTGTAGCTATGGGTAAGTCTGGGTGGGCACAAGCCCACCCATTCTTGACTCAGGCCACCCTGTCTGACCGTTCAACATACTTCCGCTGTGGCCACTTTTGTCCCCTTGCTTCCTCTCTTTTTTCCCTGGATCAATCCACGGCCCAGCAAATCTCTCCCTATCTATTTCACTATGTTCACGAGAAGCAACTGCCTGTGCTAGTCCCTGCAGGCTTCCCTCTGCTATGCCCTGCCAGAGAAAACAGGAAGTGACATCAGTGAGGGTGGAATGTGGCAGAGGGAAGCCTGCAGAGACCAGTACAGGCAGCAGATGTGCATTGCTGTTGCCACTTGTGAATGTGGTGAGGTACACAGGAAAAGGGGAGTTGCTGGGACACAAGCAGGGGCAAATTCCAGATCTTGAGCTTGAGGAGAGGGAAACAGATGCAGGACAAAGAGGGTTGGTTTTGAAGGCCCACCCAAAATAACCATTCTGGTTACTCCACTGCTTCAGTCAGGTAGCTAATTGTTGATAGAGGGACATCTACGGTTGCTGTTATTATACCATTGCATTGCTAGTTTTCCTTTTTTGCATGGACCATCAACCTTACCATGCATGATGTCTTTCTCTAATGATCTTTCTCTGTGTATGATGTGTCCAAAATGTGAAAGTTGAAGTCTTGTTATTTGAGCTACACTGGCTTCCAGAGGAGGCACGTATCATTTTTAAGCTGGGTTGTTTATGTTATAAAGTCACCTTTGGTCAAACTCCACTGTACTTAATCGATAGATTTGTTATTGCATCTCACAAGAATACCAGAAAATCACAAGCCCTTTTTGTTTTCCCTTCAGTTAAAGGTTGTAAAAGCAAGAAATATCATGACCCCCCTGATTTCATTTCAAGCAGCTTCCCAACGTAAGGCCTTTCGTTCTCTGTTATTGTCATCTCACTCGTATGAACACTTCAGAAAGCAACTTAAGTCCTTTCTTTTCTCTAAATATCTGTTTGACTAGTTGTTCTCGACCTTTCTTTTGTTAATTATGCAACTTTTGTAAACCGCATTGAACTCATGGTTATGTGGTATAGAAGTATGATGTTATGTTATGAAAGCTTATGTTTGATCTCCTCCAATACTAGCTGCCTTGTTCTTTAGGTAGTTACACCAAATATTTTATTCCATGGATACATGAGGAAAACTCAGGCACTTCAGCCACATATAACTCTTTTACTAAAAACAAGCTCATGTTGGTCTGCTACAGGATAACATGCAGGAATCTTTAGTAAACATAAGAACATAAGAATTGCCGCTGCTGGGTCAGACCAGTGGTCCATCGCATCCAGCAGTCTGCTCATGCGGCGGCCCCCAGGTCAAAGACCTGTGCCCTAACCAAGACCCGCCCTACCTGAGTTCGTTCTGGTTCAGCAGGAACTTGTCCAACCTTGTCTTGAATCCCTGGAGGGTGTTTTCCCCTATAATAGACTCCGGAAGAGCATTCCAGTTCTCTATCACTCTCTGGGTGAAGAAGAACTTCCTTATGTTTGTACGGAATCTATCCCTTTTCAACTTTAGAGAGTGCCCTCTCGTTCTCTCTACCTTGGAGAACAAACTGTCTTTATCCACTAAGTCTATTCCCTTCATTATCTTGAATGTTTCGATCATGTCCCCTCTCAGTCTCCTCTTTTCAAGGGAGAAGAGGCCCAGTTTCTCTAATCTCTCACTGTACGGCAACTCCTCCAGCCCCTAAACCATTTTAGTCGCTCTTCTCTGGACCCTCTCGAGTACCGTATTTTCACGTAGATAACGCGCACCCGTGTAAAACGCACATACGGGTATAGCGTGCGGGAAACCGACATATATGTTAAAAAAATTTATATACCGCGCACACCCGTATACCGCGCATGCTGCCCCGACTCTCCCGTCGCCGCCCGACTCTCCTTTCGCCCGCCCCGACTCTACTCTAGCCACCCCGACTCTCCTTTCCCCCTTGAAGTCCTTTCCCCACCCTGAAAGCCTGATGCCACCCCCAACATCCGATTCACCCCCCACAGGACCGCTCGCATCCCCACCCCGAAGGACCACTCGCACGCACCCACCCCCCCACCCCGAAGGACCACTCGCACGCACTCCCACCCGCACACGCACCCCCACCCTGAAGGACCGCTCGCACCCCCACAGCCTCCCGACCCTCCCCCCTCATCATGTAGAAGCTCCTACCAGTGTCCTGCTGCTTCCTCTTGGCGGTCCCGGCCCTTCTGTGAGCCCTGTGTCTGCGCTGCTTCGTCTTCCAGCAGTCCCGCCCTTTCTCTGATGTCAGAGAAAGGGCGGGACTGCCGGAAGACGAAGTAGCGCAGATGCAGGGCTCACAGAAGGGCCGGGACCGCCAAGAGGAAGCAGCAGGACACCGGTAGGAGATTCTACATGATGAAGGGGGGGTCAGGAGGCTGTGGGGGTGCGAGCGGTCCTTCAGGGGGGGTGCGGGTGCGGGTGGGAGTGCATGCGAGCGGTCCTTCGGGGTGGGGGTGCGGGTGCGTGCGAGCGGTCCTTCAGGGTGGGGGTGCGAGCGGTCCTGCGGGTGGGGTGAATCAGACGTCAGGGGGGGAACTATGTAAAAAAAATTTGTAAAACGCGCTCACGCGTATAACTCGCAAGGTTATGCACAGTTTGTAAAAAACGTGTATAAAGCGCGTTATATGCGTGAAAATACGGTAGTACCATGTCCTTCTTCATGTATGGCGACCAGTGCTGGACGCAGTATTCCAGGTGAGGGCGTACCATGGCCCGGTACAGCGGCATGATAACCTTCTCTGATCTGTTCGTGATTCCTTTCTTAATCGTTCCTAGCATTCTGTTAGCCCTTTTTGCCACCGCTGTACATTGTTGACAAATTTGATCATTAAACTACTCTCTTTTTTTAAGTTCAATGATTTTTATTGGTTATATTAAAGAAAACCATACGATCATAAGAAGTTACATACAGGTAATTACAATGGTCATTAACAAAGAATATGGTTCAAATTTAGAGAACAGCAACATATGACAGCATGGATGTATACTAATGAGAAAAGAATGATGAATATGGATATATTGGACCAAAATGCTTAATAGGGCGTAAAGCTATACTGGATTAGCGGCTCCTGGGATCTGGTAAATGTACATAAACAGTTCCCCCCTCCTTTAATAACGCGTAGCGTGGGTTTTAGCACCGGCAGCGGCAGTAACTGCTCCGACGCTCAAGGAATTCCTATGAGCACCGGAGCAGTTACCGCCGCTGCCGGCATTAAAACCCATGCTATGCGTTAGTAAAGGAGGGGTTTGGTTTATTCGCCGTAATTCTCTCAAATTTGACAGTTATACAAAATGTATTCCACCAAGTGATATACTCAACTGCAGAGGCATCTTTCCAGTGATTTAGAATGATTTTAATAGCTAAATTTACTAGGATTCTTAGAAGTTTAGCGTGTTCTTCTGCAACCGGTGTTTTAAGACCAAAATTTCAGAGGATGATGATATTTAGGGGTCCTTTTACAAAGGCACGGTAGCAGTTTAACGCGCAGAATACCACACGTTAAACCGCCTGCCGCGCTAGTACCTAACGCCTCCATTGATGAGGCGTTAGGATTTTAGGCTGCCGTGGGGGTTAGTGCGTGATGAAATGTCCGACGCGCTAACCCCCATAGCGCGCCTTGATAAAAGGAGCCCTTAAAGTTACCGGTTCTGATAGGTGTAGCAATGAACAAATGGTTGCCCAAACTTTTTCCCAGAAATCTTGAATACAATGGAATACTCCTTTAACTGGGTGGTTTTTTTTTTTGGTTTTTTTTTCTTTATTGAGTCAAATACTATAACTGCAATGCAGTTTTTAAATTGACAATCAGTAGAGGTTGTTCCCATTTCGCAATCCTACCCAGTGCATAACATTGCCTGGTAATTTCCTGTTTGGAGCTGACAGGTTTTCTTTGCCATCCTTCACATTTGACACAACACCAACACTAACTCCCACTCTGCAATATTGTTCTCGTTAACATTACCAAGAGAACCTGGCTATGAAAAGGTTTTAATGTGTGTACTTTCTCTTTTTGAAGTCTGAATGTACTTGATTGCAGTGAATTGCAGGTACTATACTATAGTGATTGCTGTAATTAAAATAATTAGAGTTTGGATGAGTATAATGAAGGTATTAATGTACTTGGTCTTTAACACGTTCAAGGATTGAAGAGTTTGCTTGAAGTGCATGCACAAAATTCCATAAAACCAGATTTAATTAAGAGATCTTTTGAATCCCAAGGGGGAAAAAAAATGATTGTGCAGAAAACTGAACATTTTATATAGGTGTGGAGGGACATTTTAGATATGACGTCCAAATCCGAGTTTGGCCATTCTGCGGAACAAACACAGACATGACCATTTTCAAAACAGATGAACATCTATCTTTTTGTTTTGAAAATGGCCATTTCTCAGATGTGCTTGTTCTCAGTTCATCTATCTTTTTGAACTATTTTCGAAAGAAAAAAAAAAAGTCCGAAAGAAAAACGCACAAGCCATTGGAACGTTGGAATGTAGGAGGGGGGTCAGCATTTGTAGCAGACCGGTCACACACATCTCAATAGAGCAGAGGGGTACCTCAGGGGGCACTGCAGTAAGCTTCACATAAAAGATCCCAGGTACACATCTCACCATAACCCCCTTATATTGTGTGGTGAGCCTTCCAAAACCAACCCAAAACCCAAATGTACACCTCAACAATAGCCCTTATGCCTGCAGCTGTCACCTATATGCAGGTACAGTGGGATTTGGATGAAATTCAATAAAGAAAAAAAAAGGTCCAGTAGCTCGTTCTCACAATGGCCAATCCAGGTCATTTATACCTGGTCAAAACCCAAAGAATAGCAACATTCCATGCTACCAATCCAGGGCAAGCAGTGACTTCCCCATGTCTGTCTTTCTCAATATCAGACTACGAGTTTAACACACTGAAATGCGTTATATTGGAGAAATGTTATCCATCGGTGAGGGAGGGAGGACAACTAATACCACTTTTTAAGACAACGGGAACAACACTGGATATATGCATTAAATTCAGTTTTGCACAGACTGAATGGTCTGTATTTTATTAGATATATGGGAAGATGTGCTGTGAGAACTGATTTGTTGACATCAGAGGAAGGTGGGACAAAGTTGGAAGAAGAGTGTTTTATTCTTGGCATCCTAGGGCTGTGTCGCCATGTTGTGAAAGAGTGGAAAAATGCTAGAAACATGATGGCAGATAAAGGCCAAATGGCCCATCCAGTCTGCCCATCCAGATTAATCATTATCTCTTCCTCTCTCTAAGAGATCCCACGTGCTTATGCCACACTTTCTTGAATTCAGATACAGTCTTTGTCTACACCATCTCTTCTGGGAGAAGAAATAAATTTGTAGTGAGAGTGAAGTGTGTAGGTGAAACCCCTGACACAGCCTTGGGCGAAATGGAGATTCTCTATTGTGTAAAAACCAGAGTGGAGATCGAGTCTGAATGAGCGTTATTTGTTTGACAGTTGGAGAAGCTGACAAACTAATAGAATTCAGCAAAAGACCACAGTCGAGATACAGCTAAATTGATACATTCATTACATTGGTTGTTTGTTTTTTTTTGCATAATTTCCTCTCTGACTATAGAGAGGAAATTGATTACATTTAAGAAATATGATGATTGCATAACAGTTGAATATTTGGACATTGGATGAAAAAGTGGAGTATTTTTAGACCCATGAAGTTGAACTGAGGTCTTTTTTTCCACTTTTTCTTTTTTTTTTTTCATTTCCTCTGTGTATTGTATGCATTGGATATAAATCCAGGAGCACTGGTCTTTTCATATTATGCCAAAAGCACATTCTTTTTATAATTTGGGGTTTTTATAAATGGAACTTCTCAATTATTGATGTGGTGAGACCATTTCTCTCCAAAATATGAAACCTTTTGCTCATTGCCCTAAAATCATGAACATGATTTGTTATATAGGTCATCATTTTAACTCCTCACCCTGTCCTTCAGTCATGACCCAGATACCACAGCTACTGTGGATCTGGATATTTCTGCCTGAGAATTCAGTTAAAAAAAGGACACCAAATTCAAACAAGGCCGAAACTGGGACAGTTGTGTGTGTGGCACCATGACAACTCTATCAGGAAAACACTATGGCCATCTGCCTTACGTTTTTGCTGTTTAATGTGACTCTTCTTACAAATGTCAAGCTATTGGAAGTTACCACTTTTTTCAGTGCACATTGAAAATAATGAAAGGTCAGAAAGATAAAGGAAAGATTAATTTTAATAAATGGAAAAACTATTGTCCTTGAGCCTGTTAATCCATTGGACTATAAAAATTTATGGCTTGTTCTGATTTACAGTGTTAAAGTCTTTATTGACATTTTTGGAGACACTGCAAATCTAGTGTGTGATCATTCTCCCTCTCTACTGAGAGCCAATCCACTACACAGTAAAGATTTTACAGGCTTAATTAAGCTTCTGGAACCACAACAAATCAGATGCAATGACCATTTTATCTCAGCTGATACTCAAATAGAAATGATTTTGAAGCCAAACTGCATGGACCACTGCACATTAGCTATTCTGTGATTAAAAAGCCAGAGATTAATTGAACAACTTAGCTCTACTAGCCTGTGGAAAAACATACCATAACACTCATACTATAACTCTCTTAAGCTAAAAGTAAACAGGGCCCCTGACATGGAGCACCATTCCTTCTAATCTGATTGGGAGTCCTCCATCTAAGGTCCTACCAGTGGTGGGTGCTGTTTCACTATTATATTTTCAACAGTGAAGGTCAGGCAAGCTCTGCCAGGTTCCAGATAATCTGTCTGTCCTTAGCAATTAAAAACATAATATTAAAGCACTGCCCCCCCACACTGGCAGCAATACAATTGAAGGACTCCCTGCTAAGTTTAGAGGGAACATTGGTTTGGAGGTTGAGAAAGCACCTATTTTTTGAAAGATGATGTCGAGTGCTCTAGAAAATAGGAAGATAACTGGAAATTACCATTCTAAAACACTTATATAAAATACATCACTTGTGTCTGCTTTGCTATCAGGAATTTATTAAGCTAAATTAAAAATTGATTACTAGAGATTATGAATTAGTACAAAAGATAAGGTGATAGAGACAGAAGACATCTCTCTCTATATATAGCCTCATTTTAGACAGGCCATAAAAGTAGGTACAGATGCATAGAATTTTCTTTATACGAATAGAATACTGGCACCTACTTTTCTTTACAGAATACTAGCATTATGTGTCTTTTAAACAATGATGTGGGGAGAAAATGGCCTTAGCACACTCCTACATAAGTCTTTCCCATGCGCTAAGGCCATTTTTTTGCTCAAGTGGAAAACATGGAGCACATCAATAGTACCAGGAAAGTTGTGCTTTATTAAAGAAAACCTGACTTGGCTACGTTTTGCCTTCTGGCTGCATCAGGATCAGGTGAAGTAGGGGATAAATACACATCCTACCTTACAAGTAACATCTTTTGTTTACACAATTCAGGCAGAATTCAAATACAGTGGAACCTTGGTTTATGAGCATAATTTCTTCCAGAAGCATGCTCGTAAACCAAATTGCTCGTATATCAAAGCAAGTTTCCCCATAGGAAGTAAGGGAAACTGCTTTGATTGGTTCCACCTCCTCCCCCCCCCCCCACGAGGCTACCGGCGCTGCTCCATTCTCCACCCCCCTTGAGGAATCCGACGCTGTTCCAAACCCCTCCCCGCGATCCAGCTTCCCCCCTGCGAACCAACATCCCCCCCGGCTTGCGTTGCCCCCCCTCCACCGTGATCCTACTTTTCCCCCCTTCCGAGCAGTCAATGACACCCTTTACCCGACTTGGCACCAGTGCCGGTGCCCTAAGATCCTCCCTCTTCTGGCGCGGCTGGGTGGTGCGTCGGAGATCCTCCTTCTTCTGGTCTGGGCTGGGCTGGACTGGCTTTGAGCATTTGCGCATGCTCAAAGCCTTCTGGTCTCGCTCTCTCCGAGATTGAGAGCGAGACCAGAAGGCTTTGAGCATGCACAAATGCTCAAAGCCAGTCCAGCCCGGCCCAGCCCAGCCCAGAAGAAGGAGGATCTCCGACGCACTGCCCTGCCCAGGCCGCGCCAGAAGAGGGAGGATCTTCGGGCACCGGCACTGGTGCCAAGTCGGGTAAAGGGTGTCATTGACTGCTCGGGGGGGGGGGGGGGAAGTAGGATTGCGGTGGAGGGGGGGGCAACGCGAGCGGGGGGAGGGATGCCGGATCACTGGGGGGATGCCGGATCGTGGGGGGGGGGGGGCGCTCGTACAGCGAGGCAAGCTTGGTTTACGAGGCACCAAGTTTGCGAATGTTTTGCTCGTCTTGCAAAACACTCGCAAACTGGTGCACTCGTAAACCGAGGTACCACTGTACTCAGGCAGCACTTGCCCTCTTTTAATGTAAAAGTTAGGTGTATAAAATATTCTTATATTTTATGTGTGTTCATTTATAGCAGCCATAGAGATGGTATAAATCTTCATAAATTGATCATTATGTAACAGTTTTTGTTTTGTCTTGTTCCTGGGTAATAAGTGTTTTTTCTTAATTGCCCATGCCACAAAAGTATAGACAATGGCTATCATTCCCCTCAAACTTTGCTTTTGTGACCAGGACATTAATATTTTGAAATTCATTTTTTTTGCAGAACATTCCAGATTGATTCCAAGCTGAGTAAACTTAGGGGCCCTTTTACTAAGGAGTAAATATCCAGCAGATGCATTTTACTATGTACGTGGCCAATTTATCAAGACAACAGGGAAAAAATACTCCATAGAAGCATCTTCTAAGATGTGCAACCTACAAGGCATATTTCAGCATGCCTGTTGGGGAGCAAGAAAAACTTTGGGCACCTCACTTCATATGCGAGCACTGCCCAAAAAACTTTGGAATGTAAGACAATTTTGTTTCTCACTAGGATGGCAGGATTTTCTGCTATAAAATTTCTTAGAATGTTTAATTTTTTTTAATATTTAAATTTTAACATTTTCTATGTTACCGTAGAATCTCAGTTATCCGGCACCTGTGGGAATTGGTGGACACCGGATAACTGTTTTTCTGGTTAATTGAGAGTTTGTTAGAAGCCTTGTCCATTCACAAGTGCTAATCTTCAAGTCACCTTCTCGACGACCCAACAGGAAAAAATTATTATATTGAAGTTGTATTTTCAGATGAAAGATGTTCAGTTTTGTGGCCATCCAGTCCAGATTTTCTGGATGTGGCTAGGACCACATAGCTGTGTTGGAAGGAGTTCTTGAAATTGAAAGACAGGCTAAGAGCGATAGGACTATTTTTCCTCTACTTCTCCTGTAGGGAAAAATGCTTGAGTACCTGATTGTAAAAACTGCTTAGATAACCTTGATAGGCGGTATATAAAATCCTAATAAACTTGAAACTTGAAACTTAAATGTATGATAACATTGGATTACTTAAGATATATTTACTTTGATCCCACCCAGCTTGAAAGATTACTAATTGAAAAAGAAGCATCTGTTGAGGGGTAATGTGAGTGGACATAAGATAAATTTAGGACATGTTGAAGATGGGGGTGGGGTTTAAATTTAGGGCTCCTTTTGCAAAGCCATGCTAGCGGTTTTATCGCACGTACCGGATTAGCGCGCGCTATAGTGCGCACTAGCTGGAAATCTACCGCCTGCTCAAAAGGACACGGTAGCGGCTAGCACGTGCGGCAATTTAGCATGCGTTATTCTGCGCCTTAAGGCCCTAGCGCGGCTTTGTAAAAGGAGCCCTTAATTTCATGTATAATACAATACAATACAATCTCTATTTGTATACCTCTATGAAGTTTACAGCGGTTTACATAAGTGATACCAATTAAAAACAAGTGTTACAATATTTAGAAATTATTAGTAACAAATTCTTGAAATAGGTCTGTAGATCTTTTTTTAAATGTTTAAAATTAGATTACTGGTTAATATTAGTTGGTAATGCTTTCCACAGTTTTGCTGCTTGATATTCCCATATGGAGTTAAAAGTTTTATTATATTTAATGTTCCTAATGACTGGATACCAAAAAGTATCATTTTTGAGGTTCAAAGATGGGTTACTAGAAAATTTAATTATAATCAGGAGTTTCTCCAAACCGTATTTTAAATAGAATACAATAGAATTTATAAAGTATTTTCTCTTCTATAGGAAGCCACTGTAATTCATATAAATAAGGTATAATTTTTATCGTTTTCTTCAATCTGAAGATTAATCTAATGGCTGTATTCTGTGGTGTTTGGAGTTTTTTTTTTTAATTATAAATTTAGGACAATCTAAAAAAGTGACATTGCACTAGTCCAGTTTAGATCAAATTAAAGATTGTATTAACAGGTGGAATTGATAATTATCTAAGTACTTTCTAATCCTTCTAAGTTTCCAGAAAAGACTATTGATGTGGATTGTGACTATTTAGTATTTCATTTTGCATGAAATATATATATTATAAATGCAAAAGAAAAAAAAAATAATATAAATCTAGGAGTAAATTCTAATTGTCACCTACAAAATCAACACAGAAAAACATTGGCACTTGGCACCATTCTATAATCTTTCGGCATGGCTTATAGAGTCACCCCTAGTGTCCATCCGTATGGCCAAAATGTAAGTGCAAACATTTATTCCAATGAAAACCAGGCCTAAATGCCTGCCCCTAAGTTGTGCTTGGATCAGGCATATTCTATAATAGTGTGCGGTTGGGTCAGTAGAGTGGGGGTGGGTCAGTAGAGTGGGCAGACCTGATGGGCTATGGCCCTTATCTGCCATCATCTTCTATGTTTCTATGTAACTTTATGAATGCCCACGACCCGCCCATGCATCTCCCCGGCCACAGCCACCTTCTGAGATCTACACACTAGAATTTATACACACTACTTTAAAGAATACACTTAGAAAGCTGTGCATGTATGAATCACAGGGGAAAGATCAAAGTGATGCCAGCAAACCCCTTGTAGAAGATATGAGACGGTTATTAAATTGGAACACTACAAAACGTGCTTCATTGAGTCAAAATTCTTCATTAAGAAAACCTTTAAACCTTGCGTGTATATCTTTAAAATGTTACCAGGACTGAATTTGCATCAAATTTTCCATAATGCCAACACAGGATTTAAAAACAAAGTCATACATATTTAAAGCAGCACTGTAGCAAAATCAGCTTTAAAACAGTTACGCACCTGTGGAAAATATGGGGAATCAATCATATAACTAAATATAGGCTCTACTATCTTTGTGTTCAACTAGAACCACTGACTCTTAGTATCAGATTGTTGAATAAGAATTTTAATATCTGGTGACTCCCTAATTAAAATGGCAACCCCTTTCTTGCATTCAAGAGCTACAATGAGCGTGCTCCATCTCAAATCCAACTCACTTTAAGTTTTTTTTATTCTGGAAAAGACAAATGCATATCTTGTTTTAAAACAGTTACCTGAATGCACTCAATTGGAAAGGCATAAGCAGTTACCTGAATTTATAACGCTGATTGGATGCGTCACATTGACACACTCAGAACACACCCAGAACTGATGTATTCAAAACAGCAACTGGGGAGAACTCTCCGATGCATCTCATTACAGCTTAAACAGCAACCAACTGTGGAAAATTCTCTGATGTGTCTCATTACAGCATTGCCTTATGTTCCGGCAGCATTTGATTCTCCACACACAGTTGCTCCAAGTATTCATCATCATAGGATCCTTAGGGACCCCTGAGGAAGACACCTTCTCGAAACACGGACCGTGTTTGGTCCTGCGCCACTAGCCTTTTAGATCCTTTTGATTTTTATGTGGACTTATACCATTTATGTGGATTGTTTATTTGGAACTTGGCTTTTTTATGTACATTTGGAACTTCAATTAAAGTCCATTTTAGGATCATTGTCTCTCCACAGTGCTTTTTTGGTTTCTCTTGGATTCCCCGGGGTCGATTTTCTTTGATTTGTCTCATTACAGCATAAACAGCAACCTGGTATGATTAAAAAAAAAAAGTAATGGGTGAGAAACTGTGTGGGTGGGAACCTGGCCTTAGTAGGACTATCCAGAAGGCAATTGGTGGGTGGGAATTCTCTGGTGGGAATCAACTGGGTGGCTAGTCGACAGATATGGTTTGGGCATGGACTTAATTACATCTATATATAGGAGGAAGGGTGGTCTCAGGGTAATTATTACTGTTAAGTTTATAATTATCAAAATCTCAGTGATAGAATATGGGTCTGAAAGATGATTTGGTGGGGTGATTTAAATTTTGCCAAGGAAGCATAATGGTTATGCATTAGTCCTGCTTCCAGATCACTTGAGGAGGGCCGTGTTTTGTCAGAGCACTCTGTGTTCTCCTATATTCTGTGTGAAGAAGAAAAAAAAATCTCCTATCGTATACCTTCTCATAGTGAAAGAGAATAAGCATGGGGACTTGAAGACTTTTCTATTCACAGTGAAAAATTGACATGTGGCTTGAGGCAGATGTTAAATTTTTACCCATTATTGAGGCCACAGAAAATAGTGAGTGTGGATTGCATACCCTGCTACACCCTGTGGGCTCAGTAAAGCCCAATTTGCATATGATGCTCCTTCATTAACATATTAATGAAAGTGAATTTTCTTGCTTGCTAATTAATGTACTGAGGGAGCATTTTATGTCATTTCAAGACCTTAATAAAAATGACCCTTAAGGTGCACATTAAAGTTTGATGCATAGGCTTTCGTATCTAGAAATAAAAAGGGAGATTTAATTTATTTGGTAGTAAAACAGTTTAATAAAGAAATAACTGGAGCCATAAGAATGCAAAGACACGTAAGGAGAGGTTTATCTAGTAAAAAGAAGCAGAGACAACGTACAAGAAAAAGACTTCTTTCAATGGAGAGGAAGTGCTATAGTTAGAGGTCATGGTATGAGGCTCAAAATGGAGTAACATTATTGGAAATATTTATGGTAAAGTTCTGAATGCATGGAATGGTCACCCAGGGTAGTGGAGATTAAAATCGAAATTCAAGAAAAGAATTCAAGAAGAACTGGCACAAGCACAGAAGATCTTTTATTTTATTTTGTCAAACTTGAAACCCCACTTCATACAGGATGCCTAGGTCAGAAAAAGGAACCAAGAAAATGGATGGACAAGTAATCCCAGTAAAATGGAAAATGATGAAGCAGACACATTGGAAGTCAATTAAGGTTGTTAATTGTAGGAGATCACATAAAAGAATGCCCAACACGGTCATGTTTCCCCCCCCCCCCCCCCAACAGGGTTGCTTCAGAGGTGGTATTTGTACCTCAAAGTGTATTCTTTCCACTTCCCTCAGTGAAAAAGCCCGAGGTACAATTAAACCCATGAAGAACAGAGCATGCAAAACATCGGTAAAGACTCTGTTCAGTCCCTGTGCCAAATGGTTAATTAAATTTTGATCTTGGATCAGAGAACATAAAAACATAAGAGTTGCCGCTGCTGGATCAGACCGGTGGTCCATCCTGCCCAGCAGTCCGCTCACGCGGCGGCCCCCGGTCAAAGACCAGTGCTCTAAATGAGCCCAGTCTCGCCTGCATACATCCCAGTTTAGCTGGAACTTGTCCAGCTTAGTCTTGAAACCCTGGAGGGTGGTTTCCCTTACAACAGCCTCTGTAAGAGTGTTGCAGCTCTTCACCACTCTCTGGGTGAAGAAGAACTTCCTTAAGGTTGTATGGAATCTATCCCCTTTCAACTTTAGAGAGTGCCCTCTCGTTCTCCCTACCTTGGAGAGTGTGAACAGTCTGTCTTTATCTACTAAGTCTATTCTCTTCAGTATTTTGAATGTTTCGATCATGTCTCCTCTCAGTCTTCTCTTTTCAAGGGAGAATAGGCCCAGCTTCTCTAATCTCTCACTGTACAGCAACTCATCCAGACCCTTAACCATTTTAGTAGCTCTTCTCTGGACCCTTTCGAGTAGTGTCCTTCTTCATGTATGGCGACCAGTGCTGGACGCAGTACTCCAGGTGAGGCGTTTCGATTGGCTCAGGTGATGCTTTGGGGATATGGGTTTTCATCGGGGCTTCAGGTTGTGATTAGGCAACTGGGGTGGATTTTGATAAGCAGGTTTTTGGGGGTGAGGGGAACATTTATGAAAACAAAATGATAAAACCTGAAAATGATACCTGAAGTCAAACAAGATGATTTTTTTTTTGCCTGCATACCCCTACCAGATAGTACCACTAAATATTACCAGATTGCCTAACCAACACCACTTATTCAGAAAGCAGTACTTGATGTCTATATAGGTTATTTTTAAATACTGACCTGTTCAATTTCCATCTAACAGATAAATGAGTCTATTACTAAGCTGCAATGAGCACTATTGCATGCATACTGCAGCAAAAAATGTCTTACCCTGGGGTGCGCTTAGGCATCCAACAGTAATTATGGCATGTGCCCTTGTTGCCCTTCTTCTTAGGTGCCATCGACTTGTGCTCGAGTCCTAGCGACTTGATGAATTACAGATCTAAAAAGAAATCGGTTTTGTGCTAGTCCAGTATGGTGCTCCAGTATCATCCCCATGGTTGATTTCAACATATCTAGCCATCTGATTGCAGGTCACCCTCTTCGCCTAGTTCCTTCAGTCTTACCAAACAAGATGTCCTTCTGCAATGGTCTTTCTCTTCTGACAGTATGACCAAAATAAGACAGTTGTAACTTCATTTGGACTTCTAGTGATATAACCAGTTTGATCTCTTCCAAAATCAATTTGTTAGCTCTTCTAGTGGTCCATGGCATACATAAAATCCTTCTCCAATACCATGATACCTACATATTAAAAAAAAAAAAAAAAAAAAAATGTGGTATAAAGATAGACATCCTGGCAATCTGGGTGTCCCAATGACCTAGAAATCCAGATAAAGGATTTTAAATATATATATTGCTAAACATATGTTGGTTTGTCTTTCAAAAATAGATATTTTCTTACTGCCAACTTTGGATGTCTAGCGCCATGCGTCCAAATCAGACTTAGACGTATGTTTTGAAAATGTTCCTGCATGCGTGAGAGTATGACCCGCATTAAGATGCACTAAGGCCACTTTTTACTGCAGTTTGGTAGAATGACCCAATAGATAACTAATAAAAGGCTCCTTTTACAAAGCTGTGGTACAGGTTTCTTCCGTGGGCCAGTGAGGTAAATGCGCCGACGCTTATAGGAATTCTATGAGTGTTGGAGAATTTACCTCGCTGGCCTGCAGTAGAAACTTGTACTTCAGCTTTGTAAAAGCCAGCGAAAGATTTAACACAGGCATGGTAAAATCAGAAAGCTTTTTAACTCCATAACAAATGAGTGACTGCATTCTGTATGCATTGGACAAGAGTGTACGCTCTTGACAACATGAAAAAAAAAAATAAATAAATAAAATCATTTCAGGGTTTTCCTTTTCTATCATTCTTTTTTCGCAATGTTATTAACATTTCATAAGAACACACATCCCCAGGTCTCACTACATAGCTTCCAATTAATCAGTAGCCTGTGGCCAAACCTGGATAGAAGCCATTGTTTGAACAGATTTTTAAAGAACAAATAATTTAGCTCACTGGAAACTTTCCAACTAAGGGAACCTGAAACTCACACAAGGACTAAGGTTTTCTACATGGAATTAAACTGAGCAGGCTAGATAGGACCTGCAGGACCCTTCTCTGGGTAAGAGGCAATTTTTCAATTACCCAACATCTCAAGTTTTCAAATCTATGACCACATTGGATGCAGTGAGCAACCATGGGAGCTGTTAATTTTCGAGTATTAAGACAACTTTTATGTTCAGTTATTCTTACAGTTAAAGTCCGTGATGTTTGACCTATATATAATAGGTCACATGGACATTGAATTGCATAAACGATATTCATAGATTGACATGAAGACGAGTGATGTAGAATATAATTCTTACCATTGTTAGGATTAATAAAATTACAAACAGTAACCATTATGTTGCAATTTGAGCAGTGGCCACACGGCCTGTGTCCAAATATGGTGTTTAAATCTTCATCTATAAATTTTTCTTTAGAAGTATGACATAACAGATCACTCAGATTCTTATTTATTGCCTCTTACCCAGAGAAGAAGAGACATCAGAAGAGTGTTGTGGCAGAAGGAGCAACAGTGGATCAATCGATTACAGACTTTGGAACCGTTGGGTCTAAATACAGCTTATGAATGGCAACCTTTTCTCTGAATTTGAGTATTATCATTTAACTCTTCATTGGTGATTGTTTTGTGTTTTTTTATATGCCGATGTTTAGCCTATCACGCATCACGTTTCGTGATGACGTTATGACGCCCGGTTCGTTTTGTTTTTTATTCGAGCCGGGCGCGTCTCACAGTCCCAGTACCATTTCGAGAGGAGCCGGCCTCACTACCATTGGATTGTAAGAAGCAAGGAGACATTTGAAGATGGCATATATCCCCTGAAGTAGCCCTTTCCAGGCGAAACAGAAAGTCTTTTCTTTCGGGATTAGGAGTTGCAAGCCTCTTTTGAAATTTCACACCTTCAGATGAGTGTATTTTTTCCTAGATTGTGATTTTGTGCTCCATGCCTCCAAAACTGCTTACATAAGTGAAACTGAGCTGTAGCCCTCGCTATTAATCTAGTTAAGTTTGGGATTCTGGTCACCAGTTTTTGACACGAATAATACATGGAATTTGGTGCTCACAGCTGTCATTATTATAAAAAAAGCTTTTGAAAAAAATGCGATTCTGTATGAATGGACATGAGTGATTTATCTACTTATTTATATGTATGCGGAGTTTTTTTATAAACCCGTGATGATGTGTTGAGGGTTGGGTACTTGTGTAGTCCCAGCCTCCCACAATTGAGGTTTATTTTTCTCCGTTATATTATGATTTTTCATACAGCTTGTGTTATTGTCAGCAACTTTTGTATACGTGGCTTGAATGTTTCCCTGCTATTAACTATATTCTACAATATGTACCTTACTTCTTTCCCTGCCATGCCGGCATTTTCTGCATTATATTGTAAATGTTTTCTGTCTTTATCTGTTTTTAAGTCCATTATTCTAATTTGTATTTATCTGTATCCCATGTATTAGCTCACCTTGTTGTGAACCGCCTAGAACTTTTTCAGTATGGCGGTATATAAGAATAAAATTATTATTATTATTTCCTCTTAAATCTATACACTATACATATACTTTTAACATCAGTAAAGCCATATTTTCAACCACATACCTAAAGTTCATCAAGTTGTCAGTATTATCTGTAATGCAAATGATGATAATTCTACATCAATAAAAGAAAAAAAAAATTCTCGAGGCAAAGGACCACATTTCTTATTTCCAGAATATGCTTGAATGGTTGGACATAGGAACTTCCCCTACCTTCTTACATGTACCATATATGTTTTTCACGTCACCTTATTAAACGAACAAGAAGCAACTGCTGATAAATGATCATTTAGTCAATTAAAGCCTCTTCCCGTTATTATCCAACTCAACATACAAAACAAAAACCATCAATGAACACCATCTGAAGCTCATGTATACAGGAGATAACATCACAGAAACACTCTAACCCTGTAATGTTACCTTTACTAAAGTCCATACCGTAGCTCATATATTGTACTATAACACCATTACTAAAGCCCATACATTGGAAGAGTTAAAGTAAGACTGACATCGTAGCTCATGTATTGTATTGTAACACCATTACTGAAACTTATCTATCGTAGCTCATATATTGTAACACCATTACTGAAGCTCATGTATCATAGCACCATTATATAAGCTCATGTTAACTGCTCTGAATTGACTCCCCAGTCATTAGTAGCAGTATAGAAGCTTTTGATAAAAAATGTCATCCGCAAACATTGATTCAGATTGGCTTTATTGTACAAAGGAAAATGCCGAAAAGGATATCATTGAGAACTCTTTGTGTGCCCCATACTTTAGCATACATTAAAAAGAGGGCTTTCTACTCAATGTCACATAGGGAGGAAAATTCTATAAATGATGCCAAAAAATGGGCACCAGAAAAGATTGGCACTAATTGCTATTCTATAAAGGCCGTGCATCTTTTATAGAATGGTGCTTAGTACTGATTCCCACATCCAGCTCTGGGCACCAGACTCATGCCTGCTGAAAGCTGGGTACAGAGATCCATCATTCTAGAACACTGTGCCAGCGGCATAATGAGGAAGGGAGGCACCTGGGATGGTGGCGCCTGGCATCACTGCACTGAGTGCCCCCTACTCTTTCCTGCCCTGCCGAGCACCCCCCCTCACACACACACACACACACACATACCTCTGAAATGTTCGCTGGCACAAGTAGCATCTTCCATCTCCTATTCGCACTGGCCTCGGCTCCCTTATGATGTCATGTCCTGGTCCTATGACCAGGGAATGATGTCAGAAGGAAGCCAAGGCCGACATGAGCAGAAGGTGGAAGATGCGCTGAACATTTCAAGAGGTACGAGGGAGTGGAGAGGAGGAGAGGAGAGGCACTGGATCCCCCATCACGATTGTGCCATCCCCCGCTCTCCCTTACTATGTCATTGCACTGCATGCAACATTTTGGAATGCCCCTGACCCACGGCCACATTCCCTTTGGGGTTGGGTGCAATGGGATTTAGATACCCAGTGTTATGGAACAGCACACAGCCATATGCACCTGCAAATCCTAACTGGTGCCAATTAACATCAGTAATTGGTTGTGAGCATCCTATTATTACTCATGCGTAGCTCTTTAGCCAATTAAATTGTGTGAACAGTGTGACAAATCCAGTGCTGCTGCTGGTGTGTCACCATTTAAAAGAATAAAGAAAAGCATTCCAAAAGTGGGAAAAGCTCACCAGGACCTTGACCCTGACTTGCGGACAGGTGAGGCTGCCTATCCAGACACAGTTTCCTCAGAACATGACCACTGGCAAGATAGCTCATTTACCTCTAAAGAGAAAGCTATGGTTAGACAGCACACAAAACCTTCCAAAGTTTCAGTAAGAAAGCAGGCTCAGTTCCCTGTAATCAGGAGAGGCAGCAGTTTGCAGGTTGGTCAAAGGGGGAGCCAAAGAGAGCTATGGCCCATTCCAGCCCCATGTAGGTTTGGGCGGGGCTCTCACAAACAAAAGGCAGAGTCTCAGACAGAAAAGGGGCCAGAGAGTAGAGAATGACATGGGGACACATTTCCCCCCATCCCCGCGGGAACTCATTTTCCCGTCCCGTGCCTGCAAATTCTTTTCCTGTCCCTGTCCCATTCCTGCCAGCTCCGTCCTCATCTGCACAAACACTTTAAAATCATATGTGTTTGAGGCTTATGTGGCTAAGACAAAGCTTACAGGAATGGAGCAGGGACAGGAACAAAGACAAAACCCACGGGGAGGGTACGGGGAAATTGAGTTCCTGTGGGGATGGGGAAAAATTTGTCTTTTTGTCATTCTCCAGCAGAGAGATAAGTAGGAACAAGGAGAACAGAAGGACCTGCCATGGGGCAAATCCCAGCCTGAGCTAAAGCCAGACATAGAGATGTTGGAACTGGATGAATCTGCTCCGTTGCCTCTAACAGAGCTCTCAAGCATAGAGAAGTGTATAGAAGTGCCAGGGGAGCTGACTCCTGAAGATGAGCTGTTTGAGCCTATGGACTTGCTTGTGTCTGAAATTTTCATTAACATAAGAGAGACTTTCTTGAACTGAAAAGACTGTGATAAGGACAGAGGTATGTTTCATTATTGCTCCAAACTGAAAGCAACAGAGTTTTTGGTGTTTTTTTGGGGGGTGGGGGTGGGGTTGGAGTTTGTTTTTGGACTTAAAACTGCTGGCTTAAAACTGTTTACACAAGTGGTGGAGGAGCCATAAGGCTGTGGTTAAAAGGACTGTTTAAATGTGTGTGTTTTTGGTCCCAGTTTTTGCCTTTTTGTTTATTTTCAGGGGGACTGAAAAATATAACCTGCTTGACAACAGAACAACTCGTAGGAACTTTATGATAATGTTTTTTTTTTTCCTTTTGAACCCTGCTTGATTTCAGTTTGTTTTTTCTTTTGAAAGAAGATGATGGCAAAACTGGAACTAAGCACAAGTGCCCCACCCTATAGGGGGCAGCGGCGACAAAATGGCCGAGGCCGTTGTCTAGGGGAGGGGGAGGAAAGGGAGGTAGAGAGGGGGAGAGGGGGGAATTGAGGTAGGGATAAATAGGGCCAGGAAGGGGAAGCCAATCAGGGTCAGGGATGTAAGAATGGGGGGGCGGGGTGAGCAGAGGGAGGTGACCCGAACTGTGGTGGAGGCCACAGTTCAGCCCTCGCCATGGGAGCATCGCGGCGTTGAGGAGGACACCCCAATGCCTAGGGAACCTGGCCTGCTCGTGCTCACCAGTTCTCCTTTGTAAAAGGAGCCCTAAGTGACTTGCCCAGTGTCACAAGGAACAACATTGGATTTGAACCCACAACCTCAGGGTGCTGAGGCTGTAGCTCTAACCACTGCGCTACACAATACTATGGCTAGACAATTAACTGATAGTCTAATGATTCCTTCTCAAACTCCACCTACCACACACTCCACCCATATCTAATCTAAAATGTTTCTAATTACTCAACATGTATCTCCTTAACTTCTCAACAATTCTTATGTAATTCTTATGACAATTCTTATGTAATGTTACAATTCTTGTAACCTGACAACTCTTGTGTTTAAGTTTATTATTAGGATTTTATATACCGCCTATCAAGGTTTTCTAAGCGGTTTTACAATCAGGTACTCAAGCATGTGTAATCCGCCTTGAACTGCAAGGTAATGGCGGATTACACTAATGTAATGTAATTTAAACCTAGCATGACACGAATATACAGAGAGATTACCAATCAGTAAGTAGAATGAACTTAACAATAATAATATTAAGTCAGGTTGTCATATTCAGGTAGCTTTGTTGATACAAATAATTTTTAAAGGTCAACTGGTTCATCAAACGATTGTGTTACATTATTTATTGTAATTCTCATTTTTGCAGGATAAAAGCGGCCATATTTGGCATTGATCTGTTTTAAACCAGGCCGTGGGGATGGCCAACTAGAGGCAATATTCAATGACACTATCCAGTTAAGTGCCACTGAATACTGGCAGCTGGCTACCTCAACGGGGTTTAACCAGTCAGAAGCCTCTCCCACATGGTTAAACCCCTTTGAATATTGACACCATAGTGGTGTTTGCTTTCTTAGTACTGTAGTCAACTTTTCAAAGTGATTTTTTTTCATGCTATACTTAACTCCTGGGAATAATAAGATAGAGAACCGATGAATACGATGAAGTAGGCTTCAAAGATCCATCTACTACCTTTCCTCACTCCAGTACAAAAGTAGGTTAAAAAGGAAAGTAGAGACCAATTTACATCTGACTCATTGATATCAGCTAAGTGTTACTTGAGCAAATGAAGAGTGTTAAGCAACTAATTGGTTCAGATGAAAGGAAATGAGATTCTTGACAGTATTCATTAAAAATGACGGTGAATAAATGTATAGCAATGAAAAACGTGATGGAAGTGAAGCTGCATGAAAACATTATACATATATTCTGTATTTTATACAAAACATCTACTTAAATCATTGGGGAAATTCTGTTTTATTTCCATTTAAGGGCAAAAACATCACATATTTTTAAGACTGACACCTTTCACATTTATGTATTTACATTATTGCAACTCAACTTACCTGGGGTTTCTAAGACCACTTTAAATTTCATGGGAGAGCGAGTTATCAGTACGCAAGTATATTAAACTGACAGAGGCAATAATTTAAGCCATTAACATTGTTCCCTCACAGTCTCACTGGTTATATGTTTTATTAACCTGCTATTGTTAAAGATGTAGGAATATTTCAGAGTACTGTATTACATATTAATCTCATAAATCTCTGCTACAGTTTATATGAAAGATAAATATTTTACATAACAGCTCAGGCACAGCAAAATAAGACAGCAGAGTGCTAAAGTCATAATGATATATTGGTTCTAATCATGACCTCAACATTACAATCAAATCATTATGCTTAATTTTCAACACAACATAGGTATTTGCAAAGTCGATGGGTATTGTAACTCTGAGGACTTCACACCAATTCACTACAAACTGGATCATCCATGAAGCCCAGCATTCTGCTTTCAATTATGGCCAATCCTCGTTATAAGCACCCAGTAAGATCTCCAAAGCATCTTGAGTCTATACTGCTTACACCTAAGAATACCCAGGGCTGATCATTGTTTTAACACCCTCCTCCTCTATATGAAAAAAATTTTTTGTAATAATTCATGAGTCATACAACAAAAGAGTACCTAGGAAAAGGCAGCATCTTAAGCACTGTAGTAAACACTAGAACATTGTAAAACTAAACAAGCCAGATTGTTGTTAGATGTCATTGACTCGTGACTGAGTCCTTGCGACTTGATGAATTGTGGATCTAAAAAGAAATCGGTTTTGTGCTAGTCCGGAAAGGTCCTCCAGCTTCATCCCCATGGTTGTTTTCAATGTGTCCAGTCATCTGATTGCAGGTCGCCCTCTTCGCCTGGTTCCTTTGATCTTCCCAAACATGATGTCCTTTTCCAGTGATCTCTCTCTCTTCTGATGGTGTGACCAAAATAAGACAGTCATAACTTCATCATTTGGACTTCTAGTGACATAACCGGTATGATCTCTTCTAGAATCGATTTGCTAGTTCTTCTGGCAGTCCACGGCACGCCTAAAATCCTTCTTCAGCACCAAAACTCAAATGAATCAGTCTTGTTTCTGTCTTGTTTCTGTAGTGTCCAGCTTTCATATAATTGACCACTGAGAAAATGAGTGCATGGCCAAGTCTGATCTTTGTTTGGAGTGTTACCTCCTTGCCTTTGAATACTTGAAGCCAGATTAGTACAGATCAATCCTTCACTGTGATGCGAACAAAAAACCATATCTTTTTCATACACACAGAACATAGATGTGCCTTAGTCTAGTATGGAATAAGTAATCATACACTAAAAACAGAAATATGTAGAGGTGGAGGTGTAGCTTCCATCATCAAATCCAACCTCAACCAAAAAATTAATAGATGCTATCACACTAAACACACTTGAATGCCTCATATTTTCAGTAGGACACAATATAAATTTTACAATAGCCCTGATATACAGAGCTCCCCATTCACTGATGGCCATCCTAGATGAACTTCTAGCCATCCTTGGCAAGATGACAATCTCTTACAACCGGATCACCATCCTAGGAGACTTTAACTTCACAAACTACCCAAATGAGACCAGATCCCCAGTGGATTTCCTCCTATCACTATCTGATCATGGCTTCCACCAAATAGGCTCTTCACCGACCCACTCAGTGGGTTATGTCCTAGACCTAATATTCATCCAAAATGACTCATCTATCAACACAACAACCACCAACTGCTCCATCAAACCACTACCCTGGTCTGACCACCATATTATCACATTCAACCATCATACATGACAAATCAATCAACACCTAAGAAGCAACTACATCAGAAGAATGTCTCAGAAGAATGTCTATAACAATGACTCAATTAACCTAAAGAATCTCTCCTCAAGCCTTTCTAACCTAGCAAGAACATTGAACTCAAACCAAAAATCCATCAATGAAGTGGCCACAACCTGGCACACCTAAGTAAAAAAAACCTCTACAAGGACCTAGCCTCAGTCAAAGAAATTAAATGCTACTCTTACAACCTTGGTCCACTGACAACCTAAGAACTAAGAATGTAAGGAAATAAGGAAAGCAGAGAGAAAATGTCACAAATCCAGGCTGAATGGTGACAAATTCAACTGGAGGAAACTACATGGGAGTGGCTTTAGGTATCTAGCCAATTAGAGTCTTAGGCTACTCCCAGTGCATCCAAGAATGTACTGGGAAGAAGGCTTAAGACTCCAGTTGGCCCAGTTCCTAAAGCCTCTCCTGTGGGAGGGGCCTTAGGCGTCTGGGCCTATCAGGGCTTTAGGCCCCACCCCGAAAAGAGAAAACCCATAATTTTGATGAGACAGGTCTGCTGGCCAGAGGGTCTTGGTATCCCTCTGGCTGGCCTTGCTTTTAAAGGTAGGGGGGGCCAGATGGGATTTGGGAGGTAGGTGTCAGAGTTTTGGGGGTGGGGGGTTCTGGTGCTCATGGGTTTGGGGAGGGTACTAGCTGGAGGGAGTGGGCATCTTTCCTGTCATGGACAATGTGGGGGGTTTCAGGGGTTCCCTGCTGCCGCTCAGCTGATCATGGCAGGGAGATTCCCATGCCGTGATCATCTCAGTGACAATGCAATACTTAAACAATGTCTGTGATATGGACGCTGGTTAGAGAATCGGGGGTTAGGCGGGGTTAGGCATCTGTCCATTAGGACAGATGCAATTTTATATAGGACGCCCATATTTAATTTTTAAAAGCCACTTAGGTGGCTGCTGAGACTGGGTGTCCTATATAGAATAAGGCCCCAAGTATCTGCTAATCCAGAACAATTGAACTGGATGCATCTCACGGTACCCTATTGCCTTAGTCTTCTGTTCTTTGTTGTTAATTGGTATATGTGCTATTGGTAACTGTTATGTATGATACCATGCAACCCGTTCTGGGCTCCTTGGAGAGGATAGGATATAAATCAAATTAAATAAATAAGTGCATACTAAGCATGGACCTACAAGCCTAAAAACCAACTTTTCACAATGATTGTGGGTGCTAAATCCAATGGAAATTACCCCTCCTTGGATAAATACTGTAGTCAAAAAGATTGTTCAATATTTGGGAAGTTTAAGCACCCACAGTATCCAAAGATCTGGCTCCTGTGCCTACAAGGACTGGGAGGAAAGGGTGACTGAAAATTGGCTTTCCCATAACTCTTGCTCACTTTTAATCAGAGAAACCCATCTCTTTCTTTATCAAGGTAAAATATTGTACTGTATCACCTCTGATTTTCTACATATATAGCAACAAGCAAAAAACAAAAGGAATTGACCCCAAAATATCCACAAAGAAGAAAATCCAGAGAAAACAAAAAAAAAACCTCTCTGGAGTGACGATGTTCCTAAATGGACTTTATTTGAAAGTGTCAAAGTTCCAAAGGTACACTGAAATCATCCACATAAAATAATTCCATCCACATAAAAATAAATCATCCACATAAGAGCCTTAAAGGACCTAGTCCGCTAGGGATACAGGACCCAACACGGTCCGCGTTTCGACAAAAAGTCTTCTTCAGGGGTCCCTGGATGATTTCAGTGTACCTTTGGAACTTTGACACTTTCAAATAAAGTCCATTTAGGAACATCGTCACTCCACAGAGTTCTTTTTGGCGTTTTTTGGGTTTTTCTACATATATAACTATAAATATGTATGATATATTTCCATATTATCAATCCAATATGAATATGCAATTTGTATGTTAATTGCTAGAAAGACAGACCTGTACCTGGTTATGAGAAATGTCAAATCTGCATTCCATAGAGAGATACAATGATATGCAATTTATGTTCATCTGTTTCAGAGGACAACACATATATTGCTCTATTATTTACAAAAATTATCAGGTGTGTCTCTGGATGCTAAAGAAATCAAATGAAAGGCAGATAAAATAGTGTCTAATACTCTCTATATTTTGTCATAATTATTTTATTGTAGTTTTAGAACAAGGTAAAGAAATAAGCATATCATAAGAACATATAAACATAAGAGTTACCATACTTGGATAGACCAAAGATCCATCAAGCCCATCACCCTGTTCCTAGCTGTGGACAATCTAGGTCAAAAATACCTGGCAAAATCCCATAGAGTAAAACAGATTTTAAGCTGCTTAACCTAGGAATAACCAGTGGATTTTTAAGAGTCTTACTCCCTGTTTTACTAAGGTATGCTAAGTGTTTTAGTGCGCGTTTAGCGCATGCTAAATCTATGCGTGCACTAACCGCTAATGCGTTCATAAACTAACATGCATGCATTAGCGTACACTAATATTTAGCCCTTAATAATAGCTTATGGACTTTTCTTTATGGAAATTATTCAAACCTTTTTTTAAAAAAAAAACAAAACCAGAGTTTAATTGCACATTAAGGGGGAAATTCTATAAGAGTTGCCTAAAGTTAGGTGCCAATCTTGTTTGGTACGATTTACAAGACATGGCTTAAAAAATTCAAAAATTCAATTTTGTTAATTTAATTTTTTTTACTATCTCCCCCCCCCCCCCCTCAATAGTGGTTGTCGTGTGGCAAATGCTCTGACACCTTTTGAATCCCTATGAGCATTGGCATGATTACCGCGGCCTGTTACGATAATCCCTTTTGTAAAAGGAGGCCTATGTTTCTTTTTTCTAACACTTAAGAAATATTGTCCAAATCATTTTAAATTTCATTTTAAATTTCTTCATAATGATTGATAGAATTCTTGAAAGCACTGTAATATTTCAGATCTGGATTTAAGATATTTCAGATCTGGATTTAAGATATTGCACCAACTGATGTCCACACCTGTTGATCATTTAGATCAGGGGTGTCCAACCTGTGGCCCAAGGGCCGCATGCGGCCCCATGAAGTATTTTGTGTGGCCCCAGTCGAGGGCGATGCAGTGTTTTCCTCTGCTGCCCCTGGGTGTTTACCATCTTGCCGGCTCCCTCCTGTGTCTTGCAGCAGCATTTGAAAGTTTGTGCGGACCCATAAACAATTTTTGGGCTAATGCGGCCCAGTGAAGCCAAAAGGTTGGACACCCCTGATTTAGATGAAGGAGTAAAGGATTGTTATGCTTATGTTTTCATTATATTATGACAACCCTGATGTTTATTTTATTTGCTTTTTATGTATTTATTTTATTATTTTATTATCATTATATATTTCAATTGTAATGACATATTTAAATTTAATAAAATATTTTGGGGAAAGAAAAAGAAAAGAAATATTGTCAATTACTGCAACTATGTTTGATCATTCAAAACCAATGAACGCAAAATCCAGTTGTGAATAAAGACTGATACTCAGCTGGGGTGATTGACTTATGAAATTAAACACACCAGTCAGAATTAAGATCTATAAAGTCACAAACCAAAGATAAATCAGGTGACCCTAAAAAATGGAATGCTTAAACATGATAGAATGAATCATGATGTTGCTAATATGAAGAAACAAGACCTAAGCATCTAGGGACCAAATGGTCATGTATCTACGACTCTCAAATACACCAGCAGTCTGACAAACCTCCTTTAAAAATATATACAGTGTTCCTCCGTGAATTTGAGATTCGCGGACTCAGTTACTCGCGGTATTTTCTGGCTGCCTCTTCCGGTCAGAAAATACAGGGAATGAGTCTGCGAATCAGCCTTCTGCACAGTTGATTCCTCCTCCTCTCCCCCCGGTCAGCCAATCAGTCTTCTGCACAGCCGATTCCTCCTCCTCTCCCTCCTGGAGCATACCAGGTATGATTTACTGCACCTGCTGACGCCCCAGCTACAATCTCCTGCCTTTTTACAGACTCAAAACTGCATTTGCGGTTTTTCAAAATTCACGGGTATTCCTGGAACGGAACCCCCACAAATTTTAGGGGAGTACTGTATATAATCAGCAGAATTATCCATTTACTTAATGCTGATGAATATGTCCAAACAGTAACTACCACCAGAAATGATTAATTTAATTTAGGCCTGCAACATGGCAGGCTTAAATTGAATAGATAACATCCATTTTAATGGTTGGATATTGCTTCTAAATGGATACTTTTTGAACCTGCCTCCACTCCCCCTACCTTGCCCCTTTTTATATGAATACTAATTGGCCAATTATAGCTAGTGATATTAAAGATACACTACCAAGTCAGCATTCACTAACGCTGTAAAGCGCATTATTTAAAGGAAGTCCAATTTTATGCAATGAGTCCTAGATACATATAGCATGCACTAATCGCATTACAGTATGCTAATTTGGTAGCACACTTTAATGACTTCATATTTTCAATATAACTTTAAAATATACCTGGATAAGTAAGTTGGGGTCCTTTGATTAAGGCGCGTTAACCGATTTAGCATGCGCTACAGATTCGCACACGCTAAATGCGAAGGCATCCATTATATTCTATGGGCACCTTAGCATTTATCATGCACTCAATCAGTTAGCACCCCTTAATGTGTTTGCTACCTGCCAGCATACATATAATACCTCTGAAAATTGACTCCAATATGTTGCACAGGATGTCTCAGTAAACAGGAACTATCTAGTGTAGTTTAAAAGTAGCTTTCCATCATACTAAATTTCATTTTCTACACATTCCCTAGAATTTCTCATTACTACAGTGACCTCTTCTGGGTACTTAAAAACATATAACTGCAAACATAAAGAGAATAACTTTGCATCTGCCATTATTTCCTAGTGCATTCTTTTCTAATTTAATAGAAACATAAAATGGAGTCTGGACTCAACTGGGCAGATTTCCTAACAGAAGATCAGGTTGATTAAGATATATTAGACCAGAGAACAAGCATAAATTAAAAGACAAGTATCCTGACTGGCAGCACCAAAGCAGACAACAAAAGAAAAAAAACATTAAGAGATTAGATTGCTAGTTGAGTCAATCCGTCTAAATCGGTGTTTCCCAGGTCATTCCTGGAGTATGGCCTTGCCAGTCAGGTTTTTAGGATATCCACAGTGACTTTGCATGCAACTGATTTGCAAATACTGACTCCATTACATACAAATCTCTTTTGTGCATATTCATTATGGATATCCTGAAAACCTGCCTAATATACTGGTGCCTACTTCTAGGATGCCTAAGTATGCCTAGAAGCCGCTAGGTGGGATTCTATAGATGGTGCTTAATGGTTGATTGACAACTGCGCCAAGTGGTGTTTACAATCTAGACGCTGCTAGGTGCCATTTATAGAATCTAGCCTTTAATCTATATATATAAAATCGGAGGTATGTATGTGTGTGTGTATGTGCCGCGATCACGCAAAAACGGCTTGACCGATTTGAACGAAACTTGGTATGCAGATCCCTCACTACCTGGGGTGATATGTTCTGGGGGTCTCGCGGCCCACCTGCACACATGGGCGGAGCTACAAACAGAAAATCAGATTTCACCCATTCATGTCAATGGAAAAAATGTAAAAAGCTGCCATTCTCACAGTAATTCAAAAACGGCTTGACCGATTTGAACGAAACTTGGTATGCAGATCCCTCACTACCTGGGGTGATGTGTTCTGGGGGTCTCGCGGCCCACCTGCACACGTGGGCGGAGCTACAAACAGAAAATCAGATTTCACCCATTCATGTCAATGGAAAAAATGTAAAAAGCTGCCTTTCTCACTGTAATTCAAAAACGGCTTGACCGATTTGAACGAAACTTGGTATGTAGATCCCTCACTACCTGGGGTGATATGTTCTGGGGGTATCGCGGCCCACCTGCACACGTGGGCGGAGCTACAAACAGAAAATCAGATTTCACCCATTCATGTCAATGGAAAAAATGTAAAAAGCTGCCATTCTCACAGTAATTCAAAAACGGCTTGACCGATTTGAACGAAACTTGGTATGCAGATCCCTCACTACCTGGGGTGATATGTTCTGGGGGTCTCTCGGCCCACAACTCTATGTTGCTTGCTCAAGGGTGGGTTCACCCAAGAATTTATATGTTCTTGCTCCAGGAGGTGAAACTAAAAATGTTGTTTATAATCACGTTTTGCGTTAGTTGTATTGTATTCATTTTGTCAAATATTTTACATTATAATTGAATATTGTACTTTTTATTAAGCTGTAAAAAAATAATTTCATTCACCACTATAAAGTATCTTTATTTGAATCCATTTACAGTGTTATTGCTATAATTAAATACCCGTGCAACGCCGGGGCATCAGCTAGTATTTTTATAAACAATAATTGCTGAAGGGCTGTCGGGTAAGATTTGCCTGTATTGCAGATTTTGGTATCATCCACAAAGAGTAAGATACCCAGGATGGTGTGAATAACATGAAGAAACACCTGGCGAAGCTTGGAGAATGGTCTGAAATTTGGCAGCTAAAATTTAATGCTAAGAAATGCAAGGTCATGCATTTGGGCTGCAGTTTAGGGGGTGAAGAACTTATGTGCACAACGGAAGAGCGGGACTTGAGTGTGATTGTATGTGATGATCTTAAGGTGGCCAAACAGGTTGAAAAGGTGACGGCAAAAGCTAGAAGGATGCTAGGTTGCATAGGGAGAGGTATGGCCAGTAGGAAAAAGGAGGTATTGATGCCCCTGTATAAGACTTTGGTGAGACCTCATTTAAAATATTGTGTACAATTCTGGAGGCCACATCTTCAAAAAGATATAAAAAGGATGGAGTTGGTCCAGAGGAAGGCTACTAAAATGGTACGTGGTCTTTGTGATTAGGAGTATGGGGACAGACTTAAAGAACTCAATCTGTATACTTTGGAGGAAAGGCGGGAGAGGGGAGATATGATAGAGATGTTTAAATATCTACGTAATATAAATGTGCATGAGTCAAATCTAAACTAAACCTTACAGCCTCTTTTACAAAGCCATGCTAGCAGCTGCCGTGCGGCAACAGCCCCGAAGCCCTTTAAATCTCTATGGGCTTGGGGCCATTAGCGCAATGCAGCCACTAGCGCGGCTTTGTAAAAGAGGCTGTTAGTTTTATAGACCGAGTCATCAACCTAGAGGAGCTTGGCTCGGTTAACAATAATGTAAAACATAATACATAAATTTGACAAGGAAAAGTAGACTGAAAGAGTTAATTTCCAAAATGTTTAGCAAACAAAAAAGTTTTCTGAACTTTCCGGAATAAAGCAAAAGAACCTAAACGTCTTAATGTAAGCGGTAAAGATTTCCAGAATTTGGTTAATTTAAAAGCAAAAGAATAACTAAATTTCTTAAAGGTTTTGTTTTTACCACTGAGAGAGGGAAATGTAAGTTTTAATTTTTGAGCACTATGAACATTCCAGTCTAAAGGAATCAAAGTGGCAAAAATGCCTAATAGGATCTTAAATGCAATACAAATGTACTTAAATTGAATTCTGAGATACACTGGAAGCCAATGTAATTCCTTGAGCAGAGGGGGCACCTGCGTTGATGTTGTTTGTGCTTATTCCAGTTTTCATCCGTTTTTGACCTTTTCCATTCCTTAAACGAAGTTTTCTTGTCTCTGCTTCCTTCACCTCTACAGTGAGCCACGCCGGTTCTTTGTTCTTTTTCCTCTTGATCCTTTGTTGATACGCGGTATATATAGATTTTGCGCCTCGGTGACTGTCCTTAAAAAGGGACCAAGCTTGCTCTAGCGTTTTTACAGTGGTTATCCTTTTCTTAATCTTCTTCCCCGCCATGAGTATCATCCCTTCGGAATTCTCTTTTTGGAAGTTCAGCACCGTGGCCTTCGTTTTGGACCGATGGTTCTCACCTGCATCCAGGTCGAAGCGGATCATATTGTGGTCGCTGCTTTCCAGCGTCCCTTCTACTTCTACACCTTGTGCTGGTCCTCGCAGTCCATTTAGAATTAAGTCCAGAATTGCATTTCCTCTTGTATTTTCCTTGACAAGTTGTTCCAGGAAGCAATCGCCTACAGTATCCAGGAACTTGGTCTCCTTAGCGCAGCCGGAGGTGCCTAGGTTCCAGTCTATCCCTGGATAGTTGAAGTCACCCATGATAACTGCATTGCTTCCCTTGCAGGAGGTAAGGACGGGCTGTGCTATGATGTAATCAACAAACATCTCTAATCTAGCCTTCCAGCGGCATTATTTAGTGTTTCGTTCACTTAGCACAATTATATTATTTTATAATTTCTTATTTTGTTTGAATTCTCTTGGTGTATAGCTTGATTTTCTTTACCAGATTCTAATAAAGTCCACCTTCTCTTCCTCTAGCTGAGGATTAATGATGGAATCATGTGCTGAAGCTTCACTGGCATGTTGATCCCCCAGGCGATATTGTCTTTCCACTGCTGGCTACACATCATTAGGCTCCTTGCTAGGATGGCGCTTATATTTGAAGCTTGTAAAAATGTTCTTATCCCCATAATTTTGTTTGTATATATGAAGAAACATTTCAGGCAAAATATCAGTTAAACTGGTGAACATATATACTGGTAGTTCGACAACAATGATGTTCTGAAGGCATCAAATAGTAATGAGTCTGCAATCTGCCTTAGGTTAAGGCATTCTTGAATATGGGCAGTTGTGAACTAAATTAGGCTATCAGTATTTTGTAAATTGCAGTGGAACAACAAATTGAACAATAAATTGGGCATGCAACTCCCCCTTTCAAGCACTTTCAAGAATACTGGCCATTTGTTAATCAAGAAAAGTATGAAACAGGAAAGGTGAATGAGACTGTATCTGGGTTAGGGCAAGGACAAAAGCAAAATCCAGCAAATGTTCAGTGCAAATACGATGAACAAAAGACAAAGAAAGGTACTGCAGACAAATGCTCAAGATGCAGGCTGACTCTCCTCCTGGCCAGCGTCTCTCCACTTCTTCCCGCACCTCCCAGTTCCCTGTAATGGCAGGGTCGCAGCCAGTTGGGCCTCTATGCATGCACAGACGTTGACACGAAGATGTCACACATGTGCGCGAAGTCATCGCGTCGACTTCTGGGTGCCTTTCGGCCGGGGCACTGGTTTTAGTATTAGAAAAAATAAGTTATTTATTCCTACAAGTGGCAACTACAGTGGTCCGACAGTGAAAGGACACATTTGAAAAGATAAGTTTTCTGTCTCTGTCTATGCTGGAGGTAATCAAAAAACTTGATGTTTGGGAAGAGGTCATTTAATCATGTTAACGAAGTTAGCTGTCTGAGACAATGAAGGCTCAACCCCCCACTGCCATGTACCGGTTGAGAGTGATAAGGGAAGCTTTTAACACCTTTAGATTCAGACAAAGAAGTACATATCCTGCTCAACCCCCCCCCCCCCCCCTCTTCCTTCTGTCCAACCCCTTTCTCCTGTGTTGGTTACCACTGAAAGATATAAAACTGGATGTACACTGATAATAAAATAGGCTATCCCTTTAGGACACTGTCTGCGTATTCTTTCTTTCTAAGGGGAATTGCCTCCAGACATCTGAATAGATGACAGAGTGTGTGCAGGACGATTTCGGGACCAAGAAACGGATCTTGTTCGTTTCAGACAGTACAATGTAAATGTGAGACTTAGGCACTAGACAAGTTAGGATGCTTAGGGAATACTCAATAACTCACTCTTGCATAAATCACTTGGGAGTAAACACACAATTACCTATAGGCTGTGAAAACCTGTTAGTGCAGGAGAGGATTCTCTCAAGCAACGATTGGCTTCTGGAGCAATGCTCAGCACATTCAGGTGAGGAGGAGCCCTACTTGGTCAGAGTAGGAGAAGTATCTCAGGCAATGCCCCGTGTAGGAGAGGTATCACAATCTGTATAGGAGAGATATCTCTCAGGATGCCAGAGCTCTGGCAGGGACACTGGCCCATTTATTCAGACCTCAGGCATCAGACTTGAGATGCAGACAGGACTCAGATTTCCTGGAATCAGCATCAGGAACAATCTTCATGGGACAGACATGTGTCAAAGGGCAGACTTCTCAGAGTAGCGCAGACCAGTCTTTTGGAACCTCCAGGGATGCTCCTTTATACCCTCTGGTCTCAGGGCTTATCGGAGAAGATGATGTTCTCCATACCTCCTGTTCTGACCTTTTGACCTGAGCATCTCCAGAAATATCTCCTCAATCTCGGCTCCTTGCTGGTAGCAACAGCAAGTTCAGGCATCACCATGGCTGGGGTCATCTTGCCCCCTCATTGCAGACTGTGGACAAGAGGATTATGATGCAATTTACAGTCCAAGTTGCATTAGCTCAGTGAACCCCAGATAAGACCTCTAAGGAGCAGATATAGGCCAAAGGCCCTCCACAGTTCAGGCATAGATTTTGAATTCTGTAGGAGATATACATAGGGGTTTAACCCTTACAGCAAGAGGAGTATGATTCATGGCACCTGGGGCCATGCACCATGCTCACTGGATGTCAAAGGCAATGTATTCTCTGAAGATCTGAATGTTTCGAGGTCAATTCACTCTGATGTCAAAAAAGGAAGGCTTGGCAATGGTTCCTGTTGCAGCAAACGTTACTTACACCGTCTGAGCTTATGAGTACTTACTATATAATTGTCCTTACGGTTTTGACCCTATTTGCCCTCCTACCACCACATCCTTACCATCCTGCTCCATGATTATCTTGTGTTACATCTTCTGTATGGCATTAAGTATGTGTCCTGCATTTGAAAGAGTGGCTCCCATTGTATTATCTCCAGATACCTCATGAGACACTCAGATCACAGACACCTCATTGAAATGATGCTTGAACTTACGCTGTGACCACAAGTAATGAATGAGCGCATATGTAGGACTGCCGAGATGAGGTGTGTCTTTGTAGGATGTGACACACTTACATGTACCCAACACACAGTTCATAACCTCTTCAACTCTCTCTTTTCTAATTTCTAGATAAATTTTCTGGATAAATTTTCTGGATAAAGTTGCTAGGGCTGCTATATATATGTGACTAATCTGTTATTGCATATAGTACTTGTGTGATATAAGGTTTAATGTACAGTATACAGTAGATCTCACATCTCTTTTTCCCTTCTGTCTCCCATCTGGAGCCTTCCTCTGTACTATACTCTTCTGAATTCACTTACCTCCCTGTGCACCTCTGTCTCATTATTATATTTACAGTGTACCTTTTCCCTTAATGTTGCACCTTTAAGTAGTCCCTCCTGTGGCCAGACTCTATCAATAGTTTCCTCGTTTTAGGACTAATAAGTCTGGCCAGCAAGAGGGTATCCCTCTCAGGAGAATTGGGCATTCTAGTGGCAGCCATGTTTTTTATGTTCTGTCCTTGCTCTTGTGATATGATCACATTGAGCATGCACATGTAAGCAGAAAATTGTGTACAGAAAATCCTATGTACCCCACTTAGGGTTACCAGATTTTCCGGAAATAAAATCTGGACCCATGGCCTATCAGGTCCATAGCACACAGAAGCATGCATGTTTTTTGTTGGCATACAAACTTAACCTTCCATATTGTGGTAGTGACGCTTGGGCTGAGCCGGAAGACTCACCTGGGGCCCCTGCCACAAGGAGTAAAGGTTTGTGACCTGTAATCTGCCAGTGGCTCCCACGCCCACTGGTGTGCTCTGGCTCTGTTCACTCAGTTGTGTGCAAAATAAAGCTCACCATACCAAACTTTCAGAAAAACAAAACAAAACTTCAATTTTATTCAGGTGCTTGGATTCAACAGAGTTCTTGTCAGATGGCAAAATATCCAGTAATCAAAATAACTTTTGTGCATTTAAGATTTCAATAGTTCCTGTTTCCCAATCATCCATGTGGTGTGGGGCAGCCTCCAATGGCTTCCTGCTGCTTCCTCTCTGCTCCCCTGCTCTTCCCCCTCTACCTGGCAAGCTATGGAGATAAAGGACCTTGGATTACCCTGCCCCCACCCCCTCTGCTATCTCAGGCAGATTCTTAAAGGGACCATCCACCTTTTACCATGGGTTCTATACTATGATCTCTTAAAGGGGCAGGAATAAACCTAGAAAATTTTGGCAGCTGTAGCTTTCTGATCTGGGGAACTTCTAGACATAATCTCTGCTTGAAGGCAGTCACAGGGAGCTCAAGGGCACTGAATAAAGGATCCCCACTGCGCTGTCACAATATATATAGCTATTTAATTATACAATAACTTTTTTTCTGTTTGTAAAACAGGCTTCACATGCAGAAAAAGCTTTTACAAAGCTGTGCTAGTATTTTTAGCGCTGGCTGTGGCATTGTATGAGCGTCGGAGCTGTTACCAAGGTGACCCGCACTTTAAACGCTAGAGTGGCTTTGTAAAGGAGGGAGAAAATTACCCCTGTAAAAATTTAAATTTGGAGAACTTGGGGCCTTTGTACTTACCATTTTTCCCATATGCACAAAACATTATAAACATCAGAATATCAGACCCCAAGTTCTGTGTTTGGCTGTTTATTATATCTGCGTTATTATTATTTATATTTTTGACAACAAATAACCTTCAAGATATATTTTAGTAGGGGAAATATTAACAATATATTGATCTGAGTCACATCAGATACATGATATAATAAAAAGTGCTTCTAGATCCCTCATCAGTCAGTATGAAAAACAACATGAATCATGTTGACACACCGCTCACTTGTGATAACGAGCTGTAGAACAAAGGCTGATGCGAATGCATAAGATCGTAATATTTTATATGTCACTTTGCATTACTCTTTCAGTATTCTAGATAGAGCTCTGAGCTTGGCTCACTCCAAATTGTTTTAGTCTCTAGTTGGAAAAAGAAAAAACATTGAGATCTTGCTACATAACAGACAACACCAACACAGATATTCAGAAGAGATTTGGCCAAAAGAAAAAAAAGAAGCAGCAAAATAGTTGGCAGAGTTAGAAAAAAAATTAAATAAATATGCAGTGGTACCTCGGAATCCAAATGCCCCAGAACTTGAACAACTTGGAATCCGAACTATTTTTTGTATTAAATTTTGCCCCAGAATCCAAACGCTGCTTTGGAATCCAGACATACGGGAACTGCAAGTGTTGCTCAGCTCAAAGCTTCCCCTTAGAGAATGACATGGTGACAAAATTCATCACCGTTCCCGTCCCTGTGGATAACCGCGGGAAATAATCCCATGTCATTTTCAAGTGTCTATTTCAACCTCAGTCCTTCTACACCAGCATTCTTCAAAGCAAAGCTTGTGGGTCAGTGGTTGTGGCCATTCATACTCTGATTCTTATGTGAGCCAAGGATAATGAAGCCATTGTGACATCACTGATGTGATTGGCTCTTAGGCACTGGTAGAATGAGGCATTATGACATCACAATATCTGCTCTGGATACCAGAGACTGCCATTCTGTAGTATCTATCTCAACCTCAATCCTTCTACACCAGCATTCTTCAAAGCAAAGCTTGCGGGTCAGTGGTTGTGGCCATTCATACTCTGATTCTTCCCTCTCTCCTTAAAGAATGACATGAAGATGGTTTCCCGCGGTTATCCGCGGGGATGGGAATGGTGATGAATTTTGTCACCGTGTCATTCTCTACTTCCCCTCTGACGCAGCTTCCTGTTTCCGCCTGGGCGGTTCGCATCAGAGGGAAGCTTTGGGCTGAGCACTGCTTGCAGTTGCCATTGCCGATCTTGCTATCTATGCCGGTGGGGAATTGATCTTGCTGTCTATGCCACAGCACATTGCTCCTGCACAGCCCTCAGGCCATCTATATGAGCCATGTGTCCAGCGGAAAATAAGAGCAAGAGGAAATCCAGTGTGTTTACTGTTAAATTTATTTGAAAATCTGAGTTTGTGGGACCAAAAAACGGATTAATCCAGTTTCTATTATTTTCAATGGGAAAAATTGTCTTGGAACTCAAATGTTTTGGAACTCGAATGGAGTTCTGGAATGGATTAAGTTTGGATTCCGAGGTATCACTTTGTATATATTTATATATGTGGAGTACCTAGGAACAGGAACGACCATAGATTCTCTATTTATGACTTCTCTACTTGTACGAATGGCCATGAACAATGACTTACTTCATGTATACCTTTCATTCACTTCCAGGTGTCTTCATTCAAATCTGTTTACTTCTGTTGAAGGCTTAATTTAATGTTGATCCAAACATTAAATAAAACCAGACAATCACCTAAGGCAGCATTTTCATTGGGTAAGAAAAAGCAGCTGTGGTAAAAACAAAACAATAGGTCCTGAAAGCTATACAAACTCACAGAAACATTTACACATAGTTTGACATTTTTATAGGATGCTTGTTTGATGATTACGTGCTTGTGAAACACTACAGACAGACCTTAAGAAATTGGAAGACTGGGCGTCCAAGTGGCAGATGAAATTTAATGTGACCAAATACAAGGGGCGCCTTGCTCAGGCAGAGGAGCCATCTTCTGCAGCCATTGCTACCTGAAAAAGAAACTTAGCCCTCGTGGCCCCGAACCAGCCCGCCGGGAGACCCTCGCCTCAGCGGCTGCCTGCCCTGCTCCCAGCCGCACCGACGCCGCTCCCACTGCTGGGCCGGGCATGCGAGCTTGCTCCGCCCCCAGCCCCTGCCGGGAAACACTTCCCAAGACCACCACAAAAAAAAACCAGACTCCTAAAAAGCCTACCAATAACCCAACTCACAACCTCCCCAGAACACTACATAATAACTGGTGCCTATCTAAACATCCGCTCAGCTAGAAACAAAACCAAACTGATTAAAGATTGGCTAGAAGAAACCCAACTCGACATTCTTCTCCTAACTGAAACATGGCTAATTTCCGATCAGGACATCATCATTGGAGATCTACTCCCTGCAAACTACAAAATCATTCCGCTATCACGACAAACCAAGAGAGGAGGTGGCCTAGCAATAATCCTCAAAGATCACTTCCAATTCCAAACCCTAGACTCCAAAATGACCAAAGACCTGGAAATCCTCTCCTGTAAAATATCCAAAGCAGACTGCAAAGATTACCTAACCATAACAGTATTCTACCCTCCCCTAACAAATGGAACCAAGCTAAAGAAGATCTCTATGAATTCCTCCTCGCAAATTCCACCGCCGGCACTCACACCCTCCTTGCCGGCGACGTAAATCTACACCTGGAACAGGCAGAGAATTCCAATGTTGCAGATCTTTTCTCCTTCCTAACATCCCTAGGATACTCTAAACCACCCCCAACCAAAACACATACCAAAGGACATCAATTAGACCTTATCTCATTCCTCCCCAATTCCTCCCCTACCCCTCCCCCCAGCATAAGCTTCAAAGACAAAACCTGGACCCCCACCTCCTGGTCTGATCATCTCCGATGCAACTTCAACTTACACTGGCTCAAAAAACAAAGCCAAAGGACTCCAAGAACTACTCACAAAGAAAAAACAATATGGACTAGAGGTTAACTAAACCCTGAAAAATTCTGGTCCCACTACAACCCAACATCCACCACAGACCCAAACCCCAACTTCATCCCAGGCTGGAACAACTTCAGCACCCAGGTTCTAAATGACCTGGCCCCACTAAAACCCTATAAGAAAAAACATTGCACATCTGCCAACTGGTTTGACGCCAACCTACTAGCTCTGAAACGAGAAGTACGCAAACTAGAAAGAATCTGGTGCAAATCCGGCACAGATACAGATAAGTATGCCTGGTGTACTAAAGTCACCGAATACAAAAAAATGATCAAGGAAAAACGCTCCAAATATTATGCCCAATCAATCAACACCCCAACCCTGAACAGCAACAAACTCTTTACATAGTAACATAGTAACATAGTAGATGACGGCAGATAAAGACCCGAATGGTCCATCCAGTCTGCCCAACCTGATTCAATTTAAAAATTTTTTTTTTTTTTTTTTCTTCTTAGCTATTTCTGGGCAAGAATCCAAAGCTTTACCCGGTACTATGCTTGGGTTCCACCTGCCGAAATCTCTGTTAAGACTTACTCCAGCCCATCTACACCCTCCCAGCCATTGAAGCCCTCCCCTGTCCATCCTCTACCAAACGGCCATACACAGACACAGACCGTGCAAGTCTGCCCAGTAACTGGCCTTAGTTCAATATTTAATATTATTTTCTGATTCTAAATCTTCTGTGTTCATCCCACGCTTCTTTGAACTCAGTCACAGTTTTACTCTCCACCACCTCTCTCGGGAGCGCATTCCAGGCATCCACTACCCTCTCCGTAAAGTAGAATTTCCTAACATTGCCCCTGAATCTACCACCCCTCAACCTCAAATTATATCCTCTGGTTTTACCATTTTCCTTTCTCTGGAAAATATTTTGTTCTACGTTAATACCCTTTAAGTATTTGAACGTCTGAATCATATCTCCCCTGTCTCTCCTTTCCTCTAGGGTATACATATTCAGGGCTTCCAGTCTCTCCTCATACGTCTTCTGGCGCAAGCCTCCTATCATTTTTGTCGCCCTCCTCTGGACCGCCTCAAGTCTTCTTACGTCTTTCGCCAGATACGGTCTCCAAAACTGAACACAATACTCCAAGTGGGGCCTCACCAATGACCTGTACAGGGGCATCAACACCTTCTTCCTTCTACTGACTACGCCTCTCTTTATACAGCCCAGAATCCTTCTGGCAGCAGCCACTGCCTTGTCACACTGTTTTTTCCCCTTTAGATCTTCGGACACTATCACCCCAAGGTCCCTCTCCCCATCCGTGCATATCAGCTTCTCTCCTCCCAGCATATACGGTTCCTTCCTATTATTAATCCCCAAATGCATTACTCTGCATTTCTTTGCATTGAATTTTAGTTGCCAGGCATTAGACCATTCCTCTAACTTTTGCAGATCCTTTTTCATATTCTCCACACCCTCTTCGGTGTCTACTCTGTTACAAATCTTGGTATCATCTGCAAAAAGGCACACTTTTCCTTCTAACCCTTCAGCAATGTCACTTACATACATATTGAACAGGATTGGCCCCAGCACCGAACCCTGAGGGACTCCACTAGCCACCTTTCCTTCCTTCGAGCGACTTCCGTTAACCACCATCCTCTGGCGTCTGTCCGACAGCCAGTTTCTGACCCAGTTCACCACTTTGGGTCCTAACTTCAGCCCTTCAAGTTT